>NC_056731.1:904944912-905152412 GCF_019279795.1 Protopterus annectens
AAATTAAGACAACCTTAAATGCGGCTAAGGCCTTTGCTTCTAACACAATCTCCAATACCTACCACCAGCATTTTTTCTTGGTAACCATTTCAAATAAAGACACATTAGTACAAGTTCCAGAATGTTGAAACTGAATGACTGAAAACTGCAGACTTTACTATATCAAGTCTGAGACTGACACTTCTCAGAATATCCCTTTTTCTTCCAGGTATGGTGATCTCAGAGTTGGTATATATAAGTTCAAGGCAAATCTTGCTCCTTGCAAAAATCAAATTTAAAGAAGAAAATTGATACTAAACAGTCACTGTTTTCGATTTCAAGTCTTCTTTTTCAACATTTTTGGGCCCACCATTTTGAGTTTCAGCATTTCAGCAAGGAGCCTTTTTTTATTCCTATAATTAGATGCGTGACACATGTTCTAACCCCTGACCGGAAACGTCATCAAAAAATAAGCAAGCTGCCAAATGGCCTCACAGCATAAGACCAAATTGAAGTTCATCAGGCTGTCCACATAATCACGAAGCTAAGAAATGGCCTATACAATCAATGACATTTTTGTTAGGGCATTATAACTTATGTGGCTATATGCGTTCTATTTATTTACTGTTTGCATGTAAAGCTGGATGCTGAACTCATCCAGTAGACCATTTTCAGTCCTGGAATGGGGATCATTACAATAAATCATGGAATATTCATTTATTCATTTATGAATATGTCAATTCTTCAAAATATACAACACAGTATACGGATGCCATATCACTATATTGAGGGTATGATTCCATTGTATCAACCATTTTCAAAACCCATATACAGTGCACCGCCATAAGTTAAAAATACACAACCAACAGAATAAGTATAAGATTGACAGAGGTATATGCAATGGTTACAAATACATAAAATCTATAAATGAATATTCTTGTAAATTTAGTATTTTAAATAAAGAAGACTGAAAAAGGCTTTCCAAGACCAGGTTAACTTCAGTTCTCCAACTGTGAAAAAAGAAACTAAAAGCAAGGGCCAGGAACTCTGTCACTTTTACCAATTTCAGTTACTGGCTAGTAAGTACACTGCCTATATGCCAGAAAGAAGAAACTAGGAGAGTATGAGAGAAAATCAACTAAAAAAGGTGGAGAGAAAACAATGACTGGGAAGAATCCTACAGTTGTTCAGCAAGAAAGCAGTTCAAGCTCCAGCTATGGTCCAATATATGGCTACCAGAAGTCAAGTGGATAAAATAAGTCTGATGTGCTCAGAGCTGATTAAAATAAATGAATCACTAAAGGAGTATATCAACTCAAACAAGAAAAGGCTAGTAAAAAATGGAAGTAGCTTTAAACAAAGAAAAGGATGGCTGACTATGAGACACTGGCGCTTCACCACCTCCCTGTTAAAAAAGAGGAATTTATGGAATGTTTAAAAAATGGTACAATTAGAGGACACAGCATGGAGGAGAAATTTGACATGTTCTGCTGTACCAGAGAAACTAGAAGGAACAGACTATATTCATTTTATGAAAGCAAAAGTAAGTAACTGGACTGTTAACTGAAAGACATACCATATGTATGCTCCAAACTTGGCCATGAGAAGGCAGCCAAGACCTGTAGTGGTAAATATACAAACCTAACAGCAGAAAGAGTTGATCCTGACAAAACTGTAGCAATAGGACAAAGTATTAAAATTTGCAGACAGTGGAGTGCTTGTGGAAAATGATTATTCACTGTATACCAGACAGAAAAGAAACAGATTTATTCTAGCAATCATGGAATGTCGAGAGCCAGGTGCGAGATTTATGCTGCTGAATCCAGCTGTCTTCAGAATATTTTTTTCCTGGAGGTTCAAATCATTTTTTGATGCAAAACCGGCTAAGGAGGAAATAAAAGTCTGTGTAACAAAAATAAGCCATTGAGCAGAAGGAGACTCTGCTTCTCATTCTTCCGATAACAAAGCACATGGAGACACTTTTCTGGTGAATTATTTTCCATTATTCCAAAAGAAAATGCTTTATGAGACAGAGAAAAAAGAACAGGAGCTGACTAGAAGAATCAGGAGTACATTAGAATTGAACTCGAGTCTGGAATTTGGAGATGAACAGGAAGACCAACAATATGGAAATTAGTAAATAAACGTGAGACTGCAAAGCATTACTTGCATTTGCACAATATACCTCTACAAGTAAAAGTGGAAAGAGAAGACCTTTTTGACTTTGTTAAACTTGTGACAATTGAAAAACAAGTGAAAAACACTTCACTCACTTCATGTCATTAATGTCTGGAAGGACACTGAGAGGGAAGGGAAAACAAAGGAAAATAAATAAATCAATTTCTGTTCTTAACACTTTCTATGAAACTTTTCATGAGATACAGTAAATTGAATGTTTCATAGTAACATATTTTAGTTGTTGTATGTGATAAAGATACTAAAGTAAACAGATATAATTTTTCCTTCTTTATTCTTTTTTTCAGTATTAAGAAACGGATCACAATGCAAAAAGAGATAAAAGGCTAGACAAAAGCATGTTTAAGTTAATACGCTATAATATTTGGTTGTTGGGCTGGGGGATGGAATGCAAACGTACACAGATCGTAATATATGTAGAACTGATTTGTTTTCTCTTACTTTTGCATAGATGAATGTCTGGATTAAAATCTTTGCCTTAAAGTAACAAAACATTTTAAGTGGAAACAAATAAGAGAAAAAAATGCTTCGCCATGTCTTTAGAAGCCAGCAGCTGAGGGCTACATTTTCTTTTCTCTTATATCTCCATGGATTTAAGCTAGTTATAGAGTAATAAAAGAAAGGCAAAGCGCAGGTTTCTGCAAGCTAAGAGTTAATGTTTTCTGAAAGCATGCAAGTTGTTTTTCACATCTGGGAGGGGAATAAAAATAAAAAAGAACAGACACCAATTAGACTAAGTAGAAGCACAGGCAGTAGCATGCATCTCAACATGGATAACCTCAACTTTAAGAGATTAATGCCTGTGTTTGCAGCTGTTCATCTGGGACAAGTGTTCCTATTAGAATTAAACTTCATTATTTGAAGATGCACATAGTTGTGTGGGTTTGTATTAAGTAACACTTTTCATTAAAAAGCCTTGTAAAATGTGACATGGCTTCCAGTGTTGATTATAAGAAAAAAACTGTATAAAGGATCAACCTGCCAAACATTAGCGGGTGCATGTATCACAAAAGCTGGAAATAAACATTTAAAAAAGCTGCCATATATAATAGGTGGGAATAATGACATATTATCATAATGGCAACACTTTCTATACTGTCTTGGAATATGAATGGTCTCATAGGTATAGGCAAAAAGAAAATAATATTTCACTTTATTAAGAAATGCAGATGAATGGCAATGCTAAGGGAGATACATTCAGAAAGAAAGAAATTAGCATGTGAATGCGATAAATAAAGGATTTCATGATGGATATTCAAGCAGAACATCAGGGAAAAAAGAAAAGAGGAGTATTTATGTTAATTGATAGAGGAGGTCCAATAGTGATATAAGAGGGAAAAATTATAATGTTAGATTTTTGGCAGTAAAGGGCTACTGGCAAGGCATGAGGATTATGCTGGTATGTATTTATATTACACCTAAAACTGCTATTATTGAGCTTGAAAATTTAGGAGAGATGATCAGCTTTCAGCAGGGAATATTACTTACAGGTGGGGACCGAGTCTGATTTACAACAATGAGGATCTATCGGAGGACCTAAAAGGGAAATATAAGAAAAGAAGGCAGATTTCTGGAGACATTTAGGGAAATATTTGGTATGGAAGATTTGAATTCAGTAGTAGGAACTCAAAGAGAATTTACATATTATTCCCAAGGTATAACAACTTGGCTAGATTAAAAACAAATTATATTTCACATGTACATTAAATTGAAAACTTTGACACACATCCAATAACTATTTCAGATTATGCACCAGTAATTACTAAGAAAAAAATGCAGGATAATAAAGTAAAGATGAGACACTGGTACTTCCCCACCTACCTGTTAAAAAGAGAGGGATTTATGGAATGGGTGGTGGAAATTATTCTGTTGTTATTAGTGAAGATATAAAGTACTCTCTAAGTTATAGCTAGTGAGTGGGATAAAATGAAAGTGAAGATTAAAAACATGGGTAGAAATAAAAGAAAAAGAGATATGGTTAAGAGTTAACAAGAATTATTTAAAATGGCTGACAAAGGTTAAAGTATTACAGAATAAGGGGAATCTCGCAGAGTGATAAAGAAAAAATAATGGAGCACCTGGATAGCAGGCATGAGGCTAGAAAGATTGCTGTTAAGTAACTTTTTTTTGATAACTCCAGAGCATAAACACTTTTGGCACAACGACTTATGAAACAGAAAATAAAAAGGGTTGTTGCCAAGTTTAGGGAGCTTATAACAAAAAAAAAAGAAAAAAAAAAATGCAGATCCTATAGAGGTATTAAAGATATTTCAGAAAATTTATGAACACATGTATAAAGCAGAGAAATTGAGAAATCAAGAAAAAGCACAAATGAAAATATTTATGAAAGACTTAAATATTTCAAAGTTGAAGATAGATGATACTCATCAATTAACAGTTAAGACAGGAGGAAATGAGATTAAAATGGTAATGTATAACCAATTTACAGGAAAGTCTCCAGGAACAAATGGTATTCTGGTGGAAGATGGGAATCTAGGAGGGAAGAAAGTGATAAAGATCTGGAAGGTTTTGGCTACCGGTATTTTAAAAGGAGGGAAAGCACCAAAATCCTGGAAAAAAAAAAAGCTGTGGTGGCTGTTACACCTAAAGACAGTAAAGACCCATCAGATCCAGCCTTGTATAGGCCCATTTAAATTTTAAACCATGATTATGAAGTGTTTATGTCTATACTGGCTAAAGAATGGAAATGGTATTGCCAAAATTGATAGATATGGATCAATGTGGTTTTATGGAGGGAGACAATCATTTGACAACATTAATAGAATAATAATGAACCACAGAGAGAGAGAGAAACAGAATACTGCTGTTGCTGGTAGGTCTTGATGCAGAGAAAGCATTCAACAGAGTAAGCTGAAATTTTGAGTAGAGCAATGGAAGCATTTGCATTTCCTGATACAATAACATCAATTAGGAGGATATATGAGGGATCAAAGGCAAAAATCAAAGTGGGAGGGGTTTCTCTCTGATAAGTTGTGTTTTAACAGAGGAACCAGGCAGGAGTGTCTTCCTTCCCCATTGTTATTTGCATTATATTTAGAACCATTGGCAAAGAAAACAAAGGACTTCAAAAATTCAAGGAAATAATTGGTATGGTATTCAAGAAAAGATGGATTTATTTGCAAATTATATGATTTTGTACCTGACAAACTGAAAATGACATTTCAGTGTTGTGGAACAGTCTCAGAGAGTTTTTTTAGGATATATGATTAATGATAAAACAATGGTTATACTTATAAACTATGTACACGCACATGAATTCACTCAGCAACACTCATACTTACTGGGACATAAGATGAAGTATTTAGGAGTATGGATTCAAACGGATGCTGTTATGGCAGCTGAGGATATGTGGGAAGAGGCTAAACAAAAGAAAATACAAAAAGTCAGAAACTGGAACCTCTTGCCTAGTGATATGAATAGCAAGATACAAGCAGAAAAAAAATGTTTTTATTCCCTTTAGTTTTGTACACAGGTCAGACATATTTTTATTAACCAGAGCAGAAATTGTGGACAGTAATTAATAAAGAGTTGAACAATTTTATCTGGGAGGAGAAGAGGACAAGAGTCATGTGGGATAAGTTGATCCTTGCAGTAGAACAAGGAGGTTTAGGATTACCTGATTTGAAGGTATATTTTAGAGCTACACAGTTAATTATCTTATAAATAACACAAGCAGAAAGCTACAGTTCAAACTGGAAAGAGATGATGATGAAGCAGGGGGGAATTTCAAGAAATAAGGAAAGAGTGGGATTTTGGATACAAATCCTTAATGAGAATAGCAGTCATATAGAATATTATATTCATAAAGTAGCAGAAAGTATACGAATAACTAAGCCACAAGGAAATGCAGAAAGGAAATTCTGCTAATAGGGATGACTGCTATTAGGGGTACAGAGAATAAGCAAGAGGGGGCCGGAAATTACTGGAAGAAGGAACCGGTCTATTAGGAGCAAATAATTAGAAAGGGAAGGGTAACTGAATGAGAACAGGCCAAGAAGACATTTGGACTGCAGGCTAGAGACTGGCTTTCCTATCAAGAGGTGATATCAGGGTATAGGCAAAGAGAAAGGGATACTGGAATCCAAAGTGAAAGACCTGCACTGGTTGAGTTTTTATCTGAATCTAGAACAGTAGCTGTTGTTAAAAAAGGGATTAATTAGTAAGGCATACAAAATATTGCATGATAACTATACGAATCAATAAGAGGAGGTCAGAAAAGATTGTGAATTGATTTTCTAATTTCTCTTCCAAACAGACAATGGGAGGACATATGTATGGCTCGTAAATATGCAATGAAGTCTAGGATTTTTGCTTGGAAGTGTTTATATGCAGACTCCAAAGAATTTTACTCAGGCAGATGAAAAATGTTGGAGGTGTAATGGGGATGAAATAGGTACCTAGGAGCATATATTTTCATTGTGTAATCAGTTGGCAGACTTAGTTCTGGTGAGCAAGTAAGTGTAAATAAGGAAATTATTTTTTAAGCTGGGATATAGGATCTGTTATCCAGTCATATTAAGGTCTTAAGTTTAATTCTGGTTGCTGCCAAAATAGGTAATTACTAGTAAATGGAAATCAAAGTGTAAACCAACCATACTTGAAACAGTGAAAATTGTAACTGGAAATGGGAACTTTAGAAAAGAGTAGCAGTAAATTACACATGAAAAAAATGGAAATTGTGGGAACAATACATGCAGAAAAATGTTTTGGAGGAGGAATGAAGTTTAAGAGAAGGCAGGAAATGAACAATTGATATAATGCTGGATTGATTACATTGCATAGAAGATTATATGTGATGTATAATGTTTGAAAAAGTGAAATGGTTAATATAGTTTGAGTACTCATATAATTGCATGTTTGTATACGTCACCAATGAAAATTTGATAAAAGTGTTAAAAAAAAAAAAAAAGCCACAGAAGCAGTCTGGAAACATAAACATAAACAGTTAAATTTAGTAAGTGATATGTATAGATAGTTCCCCTGCTTCCGACAATATACGTTTATTTGACAAATGCAGGGTTGTGATTTAATGTTGACAGTACAGATTGCTGAATGGTGGCTATGTCGATGGTATGGAATGTCGATACAGCTAAGTGAAGTTGCGGGCTTGAAAGCGTGTGTATATATGTAAGGTAGACTTGGGGTCGAGGACGACGGAAGGACAGCTGCTGTGTGTTTGCGTACGTGTTTGTGTATTTTAGGGTAAGTGTTAGGTTAGGGAATAGATGCAGTGCTGTTTGCGTGTGTTTGTGAATGTTTGTGTGTCAGACTCTGTCTTGTGCAGTGGCAGGGTTATGAGAAGAAGGTGTTAATGATGTTAAGGTGTAGTGTTAGGCTGGGGAAGGGGCAGCATTATGGTTCGCACCCATTATTAAGGTCGTGCAGGGGGACAGAGCTCCCTCCCACTGCCCCTTTCTCCAACCCTAACCCTACACCTTAACGTCATTAAAGTCTTCCCATAATACAGGCACTATTCAGACAAATTTGAGGCTAGTGTAATGGGTGGGGGGAGCAGTTTTAATATCAGAAAAGGAAATACCTTTCCTCTCTAGATATTACTGTTTTCATTTTTTTTCACTATTGTGTATGATCAAACTTATTTTGGAGTTGTTTTACATTTGACATTAGGATGGTTCAGATATATACACAACAGACCCATATTAATGCAGTGAATAGCTATGAATGCATACAGTAATCAACAATCATTCATCCATTTTCAATATCTACTTTATTCTCATCAGGATCAATACGAAGGATGGATCTGTCCAGAAAAGCAGTGGACACAAGGAAAGAAGCCAGACCCATAGAACAGATAGCAATACATCAAAGGATGCACACACATTCATATCTACACCATGCAAACACTTACTGGTTCAACTAAGGACATGTCTTTGGGATGTGAATTGAAACAAGAGACTCAGGAAAAAACCTACATAAGAACAGGAAGGCTAAGCAAACTCCATACTTTAAACAATGGCACAATCTGATTAGAACTATGTGCTCTGAGTTAAGACTGCAAAAAGAAGTTATGTACCTACCATAACGTTCCACGTTTGCCTTCCTTCTTGCTGGTTGGGTTGGGTTCAGAGCCGATCCTTGGCTCCGACTCAGCCAATATACAATAGCTCAATTGTTTTTACTGGCTCGCGGTTACCCCTTATCCCAACATGCCTAGCGGCAGCTACCCAGATCTCATTTATAATAGCCCACACTAGATATATGTAGTAAGAAAAACAATTTTTTTACTAAGCTCTTACACCAAGGTAGGAAGGAAAGAAGAAAGGACAAAGTATGGTTAACCAACCTGGTATGTCATCAGGAAACTCAGCCAGTGTAACCAATAAAGAACTCCTCTCGAACCTCCAGGAAGGGGGAAGGAGGGGGGATGCAAGAAGGAAGGCGAGATGAAGGATAACAAACAAGGAATGTTATGGTAGGTACATAACTTCTTTATGTTATGTTGTCCCATCTCACCTTCATTTTTGCTGGTTAGGACCATGTCCCCAGCACCTGGTTCTCGGGTGGCTCACTGGAAAAAACTCGTCAGGACCGTGGAACCAAAGGATGCCCTATTCCGAGAGACCACATCCACTTTGTAATGTGAGATAAAGGTATGAGCATTTGCACATGTTGTTGCTGCACAGATTGAATCTAAAGGCAATTTGGCTTGGAAGGCAACAGGTGGCTAAGGCCCTAGTTGAATGTCCTCTGGGTCTTCCTGAAAGCATCTTTTTACGCAAATCATATGAATAAGTGATTGTGTCGGACAGCCATTTTTATAAAGTCACTTTAGAAACTGGATAACCTTGCTTATTGTCAGCAAAGGATATGAATAATTGGTCTGATTTTCTGAGGTCTTTGGTTCTGTGTAAATAAAAACGTAACTGTCTATGAACATCCAATTGGTGTACTCTATACTCTGTCTTGTTGCCATAATTGGGGAAGAACACAGGAAGCTCAATGGACTGATTTAAGTTATACTCAGAACAAACCTTTGGCAAGAAAGGATTGGTCCTTAGAGAGACTATCTTTGTGAAAAATGAGATACAGTGGGTGAACAGACAAAGCATGTAATTCAGAAACCCGTCTAGCTGAGGTTATAGCAACCAAGAACAGGGTTTTCCAAGATAGAAACTTCAAGGGGCAAGATGCTGCTGGTTCAAAAGGGGGCAGAACCATTAAAGCTAAAACCAAGTTTAGGTCCAGGGGGAGGAGGTTCCCTTACTGGGGGCCGTAAAAATGCTCTGCACAACTTATGGGACAATGTTTGAACCCAAGTCTCCTCAATGAAAATTAGAGATGACAGCCAGTTGGAACCTAACAGTAGCTGCAGCTGCCCCTTTTTCAAAGGTTTCAGCCAGAAAGTCAAGAATCTTGTGAACAGGAGCCATAAAAGGATCAATGTTATTACTTTTGGCCCAGTAAGAAAACCTCTTCCATTTGCTAGTATAAATCTTCCTAGTAGTGGGCTTGTGGGAGGACACTAGTATGTGTTGTACAGCAGGGGAAATGTTTGGGAGCCTGGCTAAGACTGGAAGTGGAGTAACCAAGCAGTCAGCTTGAGAGTTTGAAGGGATGGGTGAAGCCTGCCTGACTGATGCATCATGAGGTCCAGAACTGGGTCCAGTATCCAGGGCTCCAGTTGAAGGTAATGGCGAAGAAACGGAAACCATATCTGATGATGCCAGTAAGGAGCAATGAGGATGAGCTTGCAACCCAAAGATTTTGCTTTCTGAAGTATCTTTGGAATGAGAGGGAAGGGTGGAAAAGCATATAGTAGTCCCAGAGGCCAATCGTGAACAAGTGCATCCCTGGGTGACTGTCCCAGAGGGGGAACTAGGGCAAAGTAGCTGCTGCATTTGTTATTTAGGGGAGTGGCAAAAAGATTGCAGCACTGCTGGCCCTATTTGTGGAAAATCAAGTCCGCAACTTCTTGCTTCAGGGACCACTCATAAGGCATGAGGATAGCCCTGCTGAGCCTGTCCGCTACCACATTGGATTTTGCGGGAATGTGCATTGCAATCAGAAAACATTGGGAAGACATTGCCCACTGCCATACTCTAAGTGCCTCCTGACACAAGAGGTAAGATCTGGTTCCGCCCTGCTTGTTGATATACCATACCACTGACATATAGTCTGTTTGGATTGCAATGGTCCCTGTAGGTAGAGAGTCTTGAAGTGCTTTCAGCGCCAGAAGCACCGCTCTCATCTCTACAACACTGATGTGCAAATGGTGCTCATGAGGTTACCATGTTCCTTGGACAGTTCGTCCTAGATAATGCCCACCCACCCTATCTGGGAAGCGTTCATGTTCACTGTGGCTGCCGGATGCGGGTCTAGAAAGGGTCTGCCCAGAGTCACCTGGGGGAGACCAGCCACCATAGTAGGTCCTTTTTGCAAGATTCCGTGATCAAGATCATGTGTGACATTGGCAATTCCTGCAAAGACCACTGAGTGAAAAGAAGCCACTGAAGAATCTGCATGTGGAAGCGTGCTAAAGGAACTAGCATAACAGCTGCAGCCATTGAGCCCAGTAGTTGTAAGACTTGTCTGAACTCTTGTCTTGTTTATGAGAAAAGAAACTTGTTGACGAATGGCTGACACTCTGTCCAGAGGCAGTTTTGCTATCATGTATCTTGTATCTAAGTCTGCTCCTATAAAGGTAATAGACTGACAAGGCATCAAGGCAGATTTTTCATAGTTTATTGTGATGTCTAACTGGGAACAAGTTTGGATTTTGTAGTCCTGTGCCTTGATTAGTTGATGCTCAGTGGTAGCAGTGAGGAGCCAGTCATCTACATATGGAAACACCTGGAATCCTAGATGCCTCATGTGAGCCGTGACCACTGCCATACACTTGGTAAACACTCTGGGGGCTGTGGTGAGACCAAAGTGCAGGACCCTGAACTGATAGTAACTGGCACCCAGCTGGAAGCTTTGGAATATACTGGATTGCCTGTCCATTTTTATATGGTAGTACACATCCTGGAGATCTATGGAGCACATCCAATTGTCCTGACCCAACAAGGGAAGAATGGACTGCAGTGTCACCATCCTGAATTTTGTCTTTTTTACTGATTGGTTTAGCTTGCTGAGATCCAAGATTGGTCTCCAGTCCCCTGTCTTTTTTGGCACTAAAAAGAACCTTGAGTAAGTTCCAGATCCAATTTGGTCTCCAGGGACTTCCTGGATGGCTCTTTTTTCTAGCAGTTTTTGAACCTCTATGATTGCATGATCCTGAAGACTGAATGGAACGTCTGGAATAGAACGTTTGTCTTTGAGGGGACTGAGAAAAGGAAATTTTGTAACCCCTGGATATTATCAACAGTACCAATGTTTCTCTCATGATAGATTGCCAAGCTGCTGGGTACAGTGATAATCCGCCCCCAACTGCCTCCAGAGATGGACAGCCGTGCCTCCCTTCAGGAGTGGTGGAAGGGCCTAGTAGAGAAAGTATCTCTGTTGCCCTGCTGTTGCGAACCCCCTCTGCCATGAGGGTGGCATCTTCCATTGTTGTTTCCCCCTCTGCCCCTGGGGAAAAAGTCACCACGTGTCTCAGGCGAAGATCCCTGGGATTTCCGGAGCCACATTTTTCCACTCTTTTGACCTTAGGATAGGGTCTAGACGGAGTGGAAAAATGGACCCCTACAGCAAAGAGAGTCTTGCCATCCTGTTCACACCTGGTGAGAGTCTCTTTTACCTGAGGCCCAAACAAGGATATGCCAAAGAGGGTAATGGTAAATGAAGCCTTAAAGGGTTCCGCAAATTGACAAAGGCGCATCCAGGAGTTTCTGCGTAAAGCTACTCCGGCACCTGCTGCCCTACTCGCTCCATCTGCCGCATAAGAAATGAGCCTCATGGAGGAGTTAACCACGGAGGTCAAGGTCGCAAGCAGGGAAACTGCCCTGTATGCAACTCCCTCAGCTGCAGGATCTTGCAGGGTATCTCTTAGCTCCTTCAGTCGTGAGAAATGTGACCAGTAATTCAGCAATCTGAGAGTAAAAGTCGCTGAAGAAAACATATGCTTCCCATATCTGTCCATCGTACAAGACTTTGTTTGGCGGATGGACAGATGAAGTTTCCGCAAGTTCCTTCTTGGTGGCTGCTGCCAACACCATGGCATCAACAGGGATTCCCTTGGAGAGAAAATACATCTTCTGGAGCTGTAATAAATGTGTTAGGTCTCCTCGGAACAGGTTCCATGGTCTCTGGTGCGCTCCATGCCTTTTGACTCACTACAGACAAAAGTGGGTCAAAAGGTGGAGGCACCCAAGAGGTGGAGGGCCAGGAACCAAATGCATCCAGGTATATGGACTCATCCTCAGAAGGGGCTAGGGACTTCCAGCCACCGCTCTAAGGATTTCCAAGATGTTTGAAAAGGAGACATCCTCAGAGGGGGACTGTGGGTACCCTTCCGACTCATCCAAGTCCGTATCAGAAGTGAGAGACTCAGGGGAGTCTAGATGCTTCTTCTTACACTTTTCTTCTGAGGGACCTCCTCCAAATGTTTGGGGGAGGTTTTGGAAGAAGTGTGGACACCCAGTGAGGCGTCCTGCACCACAGGTTCCCTATGCTTGGCAGGAGGAGGGACAAAGGCAGGCACAGGCACCGAGGAAGAAAGAGCCAATGAAGCCAATGGTGGAGCAGTCTCAGGAGACAGCACGTTCCTCATCACCTCAAAGGTGCCACGGCCCCAAGTCAAAGAAGCCTCCGGCTCTGAAGAGCCCGGAGATCTCCTTCGACCTGTGAGCGAAGGCTCCTAGGCTGATGTAGGAGCCGAGCTCACCTGAGCCAAAGCTCCGAGAGGGAGAGCAGGGTTGGACAAGGGTCCGATGCTACTTCCCCCCTCGGAGCCGGCGAGAGAGCTTCGGCACCCAGACCCCTTAACGGACTGAGACATCAAAGAGATCAGAGCGGTCATCGGAACCGATAAGGGAGAAGAAACCAGAGCTGACGGTTCCACCACCATGACCTCCATGCACTCTGGCTCCGAGCTCAAGACAGTCGGAGGAGGAATCGATGGAAAAGCTAGGAGGGCCGAAGGAGCCAAATCATTATGGGCTGGGCTTGAGAGTAATTTAGCAAGTGCCTGTGACTTGACAAGCCTGTTGACCACTCTCTCCAAGTAGTGATCCGAATGTCTGGAAGACTAAGAGGAGTGTGAAGAGGACCGGTGACTGCCTGCTGCAGATTGCAGCAGAGGAGATTGTAGAGCAGAGCGTACCAGCTCCAAAGAGGGAGACCTTGATCTCTTATGGATCCGGACCGGCTCCGAGGACACAGATGGAGCCGCCAGAGACTTAGCTTTACTGGAGCCAATGCTGGCGTCTGACAGAGCCGAAGGCTTCTCAGTAATTTTTGTCTGTTCTGAGCTCAGAACCGATGGCTTGAAGTGTTTCTCAGAATTTGGCTGAGGACTCTGAGATGAGGCATCTTGAGGGTTCTTCAGGAAGCCACTTACAATAAGCTTATTTTTTCTTTCCTGCAGGACTCTGGAACTGAAAGCATGACAGATCGAGCAAGAGTCCTGCAGGTGAACAGCCCGTAAACAATAAACACAACTCATGTGCCCATCCGTAAGGGACATTTTTTGGCAACACGAGTCGCATTTTTTAAACCCAGAGGGTTTAGACTCTTTAGACATAATGAGCACTAATCAGGAAAAAGTTTCCACAGAGAAAAAAACAGAGAACTATCACTCACAGCCTACAAGTAGAAGCAAACAGGCTGATAACCACAAAGGAAAAAAAACTTAAAATTATTTTCTTTTTTCTTTTTGAAAGGAAGAAGGAGGAAAGGGGAGAGCCTCTAACCTAAACGGCAACTCCCCTGATGGGAGAGCCTCTAACTTAAACGGCAATCTCAGAGATGGGGTGAGGAATGGGAAGAACCCTCTAACTTAAACGGACTCTAAGGGGAAAGCAGGCCTGAAAGAAAAAATGATGGCCAAAAACATCACAAAGAGCACAGAAAGGGGTAGTTAGACTAACGAAGAAAGATACACACTCTAACGAGTCAATATAACCAGTAAATTTATCAAAAATTAGCAAGTAACTAGAAAAAACAAAGTACTTTGCCTGAGGCAGTATGGAGCAATCTCGACTCTGCTAGCGGCAAACGAGATCTGAGTAGCTGTGCTAGGCATGTTGGGATAAGGGGTAGCCTCGAGCCAGTAAAAGCTCTCGAGCTATTGTATATCAGCAGAGTTGGAGCCGAGGATCGGCTCCGAACCCAACCCAACCCAAACAGCAAGAATGAAGGCGAGATGAGACAACATAACATCAATAATTTCTTAGACCCGTCTGCCACCACACTTATTACAGCTCTCAATACCAAAACTGCTTCTGAAAGAGGCTGATGGCCACTTAATTCTCCCTTCTTTGCATGCACAGATGTTATGTCAACCCTGAAGCCAGCCCTCCTTTACCAAGTGCAAATCACAGTACTCATGACTTTTATGTTAGCAGAGAAAGCCTTTAGGCAAAACTATGTCTTTTTTGTACTCTTCATAAACACAAGATGAAAAATGCAGACTCTGAGGTAAGCAGTGAAGTGCAGAAATAACATTGTAATTATACTATACTGACCTTAGCACAAGTTTAACCAACATTTTTTTATAGTCAGCAGTGTTCCACAGGTTAATCATATGGCAGCTGAGTCAAAAAAAACATGATCACCTTATCAAACACTCACCTTTATGCTATACACTTTTCAAGAAAAGCAAAGCAAGTCAGCCCAGAGGCACATTTATGGGAATCAAGCCAACCATCCTGGCTACAGTGGAAGAATGATAGGGTGTCACATTCTTTAACTTGCAGGGGAAGTCTGATCCAGAGATGAGGTAGGTGTCGGGTAATAAATTTATCCATCCACTGCGATTTATTTAGCTGTTGGTGGAGACTCAGGTCGTTTGTTCTAGTGTTAGCAGAGCTATTTGACTTGATGAGATGCAGATCTAGAAGGACAGTGCCCCTAATTGCTCAGAATGCAATGTCTATTTCTCCCCATAAAAGACTATAAGACAGAATAAAAAGGGACACTGCTTTGAGCCTTTCCTGGTAAGTTTATGGTCTTTAGACCAGCAATCTTCAAGGTTAGGAATTTCTGGGGGCATTCTAATTGCCTAACATGTCTAGATAGATACATCCCAAAAGGGCCCTAGTACTGTAAACAGGTCTAATTAGGGCAGCATACAAGGATATGGTAACCTCTTCTGACATGGATAATATGTCCTTAGATATTAGTTGTGCTACATAGAATGATTTCCGGACTACAGTAGCTTACATGATGACTGAATGAGAGAGAATTACTGGTTCCTAATTGTACTGTCATATTGGAGAGGGGGTATTAGCTATGTTGCATTTTGATAGAAAAAAAGCTGTTTTCCAAATGAGACAATGTTATGTTTGTCTGCATTTTGTTTTAGCTCTTTTTCAGAATAACACTTCTTTGCAGTGAGAAGTTCCTGCTGTAATGAAATGGTATCAGAAGAGGATTTGAAAATAACACTCAGTTTGCACTCATCTGCAAACTTAGTTAACCAAAGGTCCTTCTTTCCAGACTGGAGATATGAATACTAGATGCCAAAAAGAAGGGTGTCAATACTGAGTCCTGTGGGGACACTGCTAATTACTTTCATATTTGTAGAGGAGGTGCCTGTCACTCAGACAATATGGGTTCAGATTATTTCCACCTCAGCACATAAGGACTGACGATTAAAGCACTTAGCTTACTAATGAAGCTAGGGTGGGAACACTCTTGAATTCTTTGGCCAAAGCCAAATAAGCTGTGTGGACAAGATGACCACTGTCTATACTCAGACTGACATTTTTAAATAAGCTAAAATAAGTATGCAGGATCTCCCTTTGACAAAGACAAACGTGTGTGTCTAGCCTAATAAGGTTTTTTACATCATGGTTAATAAGGCTAATTATGAGGTGTTCTATGGCTTCACAAATCAGACTACTCAGTTTAATGGGTCTACAGTTTCATGGGTCTGTGGCAGGGCCATCCTTAAGTAGAGGCATCACCACACCATCGCTGTTCACCAGACTTCAGGGATATACCATGCATGCAGGTTTATAAACAGTTTAAAGAGGGATTCAACAATGGCATGTTAGTGTTGTTATAAGACATCCAGATAAGTTATCAAGTCTCAGGGAAGTAGTATTTTTGGTCTTAGAAATAACTTGAGCATATGCTCCTTTGTGATAGCAACAATTATAAGACATACAGGAATTAGCAGAGAAAGGATTACAAGGTGCAAGTAAAATTTCCTATGCAGACTGTCTCAAGGCCCTAACCCTGTATTCTGCCTCCTACAGGCTTTTGAGGGGAGATCTATGCCTGGCATACAGGGCATTGTCAGACCCCATTCTGATGGGCCTCCTGCATATCCACAAAACAAACAGCACCAGAATTACCCATTCTAAAGACATAAACCTGGCCTGTGACATAAACAGGACCTGCTGGAGAGATAGGTATGTATCCCAGAGACTGCCACGTCTATGGAACAGGCTCCCCATCCATGTGAAGCAGACTTCCTCCCTAACTCAATTCAAGTGCAATTTTGATAACTGGATGGGAAAATGAAAATTCATCTCTGGTTTGGCACCTATGTCTCTAATTGACACAGGTAACCTGTAAATGGTTCATCTCCCAGGCTCATACTTAAACTTATCAAGGGTATCAAAACTTGTCAGAGATTTGGGATGCATGGCTAGGCTTAAAAAGGCCCTTGTGGTCATTAGCCTAGTAAACACCTTTGAACCTATAAATTTATCTGCTATTATATTGCTATGTGATTTGGGTCTTAGTGGGTGGTACCATTATGGATTAGATCCAAACACTGATTGGTGTTGTTCTTTAGTTTTCTAATATAGCTAAAGACCAGGGATTATATTTTGCTTCAGAAGCTAATTTAAATTTAAGATTTGCCCTTCTAGCCTTGATAGCAGATTGTAGCTTCTTGATGATAATTTTTGATATGAACAGTTAAGGTATAGAGCTACTGTATGGTTTAAGAAGTTTTTGTTACAGAGCTTGCTTACACTGTTAGACCACTGAGTTAGTTTATTCTTAAACTTCCCATTATATTTGATCTAGAAGGAACAGCCACGTTTATACACTTATTTATATGAACATATAACTCACTGATATATCAGCTGTCATAGTTGGGAATTTTAATACTGCAAGAGACATCTGATAAGTCATCATAAAGTTTAATAATACTACCTATTGGAAGTTCTTGGATCAGAATTATTGTCTGCAGGGGTTTTAGTGTTTTTAGTGAAGGTAGTTACAAGTCTGTGATCAAACATAGCCAGGGATGGAGTAGTTGAGAGGGTGGTATATGTACAGTTGAGAGGGTGGTGTATGTACAGTTAGAACCAGGTCCAGAGTATTTTGACCTTGGCTTGGCACAATGACTATCTTTCCAGGGAGTTTTTGTTTATTAGTTCTAATATGAACATACCAACTTTTGAGTTATACGTGTTCTAGTTAACTGAACAGTAGCTAAAATTATAAGGGAGTTCTTAGTAATAGACAGTTAGAGTACTTTTAGGAATCTAGCATGGTCATCTGGTAATACAAATTGTGTCCTACAGCAGGAAGAAATTATGTACTGCTACCATTATGCAAGAAGTCGAGAATTTTGAGATAGAAAATTTTCAGACAGATTAAGAGAGAAATTAGAAGAAAGAAAAATACTTGCAAAAGAAAAACTGTCAAAAGCTTTAAATAAAAAACTTGCGTTTGTTAACACAGTGCACTATATAGATGAAGAAACTTTGAGCTGCCTGGAAAAAGAAGAGACAGAGGAAGTGTGAAAATATAAAGAATAAAACCCAGAGATTTTTGAAAGGTATAAAAAAGAAATGTGGACAAGGAAAAGAAAAAAAAAGAGGATCTAATATGGTGCAATTTATATGCAAAGGATTAAGCCAAACTAACAATAAAAAGCAGCTCCAAAGATACTTGAAGAGAAATACAGGCAAAGGTATCCAGATACAGAAAATTTCACAAGACAAAAAAATAAGAAAACAAATAGGAAATGAACAAATGATTAGGTAGACGTGAAACACACAGAAATCCAGCACAGGCAATGCTGCTGCATTGTAGAATAAAGAGTTCCCCAGATTAAGGAACAGCAAGTGCAGTGAGAAGTATCTGAGAAAGTATGGACATGAGAAAGAAAAGGGATCTGGTATGGTGCAATATTTATGTAACGGCAAAAGCAAAACTAATCAATATAAAAAAGCAGCACCAAAGATATTTGAAGAAAAATACAGGCAAGGGCACCCAGGCATGGAAACTTTCACAACATAAAAAATAAGTGAACAAAGGAGCAAAGTAGAAAAGAGGAGTAGTAGAGAACAAGTTAAGCAGAAACTGAAGTTATGGATTATTTGCGAAGTGAAGAATTTAGTGTAGTAAATCCAACACCAGTAATGCCACAGTATGATTGAGCAATGAGTCCACAGAGTAAGGAAAAACAAGCGTGGTGGGAGGTATCTGAAGACTTGCCACATGTTAATCCTCTGGAGCCTTCTGTAGGAAACTGGTAGAAAAGTTCAGTTGAAGTTGTACAGCAAGGAAAGGGGCAGGAAACAGTGGTATCTCTGACATAGGCAATGTTGCAAAGAGATGGGCCAATGAGTTCATATAGATAAAGCAGGGTGCATCTGAAGAGGATATACCACAGGAAGATGTTCTGCAACTTTCTGCTTTATACTCACAGGAAATAGACAGCAAAGAAGGTGCTCTCAGTCTAAAACTAAATAATCTGTTAAGAGCAATTAAAGCATTAAAATCATTTCATTAGCCAAGTCCTCCTCCCCCTTAATACCACAGTGTACTGTAATCATCGACTGCTACCTAAAACTGAATCTAGAAAGCTAGAGACAAATTACAATCCAAGACCAGTTTATTAACTCTTTGTATAGGCTAACCAACTAATCAAAACTAGTTAGTTTTGATTTGTTGGTTAGCCTATACAAAGTGTTAATAAACTGGTCTTAGATTGTAATTTGTCTCTAGCTTTCTAGATTCAGTTTATTGCTCTTAACAGAACCACCCTCTGTAACTACTCCCTTGCTCCAAACAACCTGATTATATATAAATAAGGAATGTTTTTGATGCTTTTTTAATTATACTCAACTAGGATCACTTATTTGTGTATTTCAATAAAGGATATTCCATTTTTAACTCAACTGTGGACTATCTACTATATTCTGTTTAATTATTTTATTATTTTGTAGCCCATAGTTACTTGTTTTTTTTTAATTTTATTTAAGGCACTCTCTGCTAAGTAGCATTGTGGCAGCATTTCATAAGACAGTTCATCACACATATCAGAAATGGCTGCTGAGCCAAATGGAATGATCAGTAAGTGAGAAAGGGTGATTTCTTTATTTGCCAGATTCTGAACATGTACCATACTATTTCCATCAATATATTGACTCCAGACAGTGTATGGATAATACTTCATATCAAATGAAGGCTTACATACTGCTGCAAAAGTTGGTGAAGATACCTCCTCTCTGCCCACTACTACTTTGCGAACATTTATTGTTGTGTAGGAATAAAATATGCATATATATTTCAGTATTATATATCTGTAAGTACTTCAGGCATTATTCATCTGTATGCACTGTTGAACAACTTTTCATATGCCCAGTCATCACAGTGATCAGCAGTGGCTCCACTGACAAATGGAGAACTTGGCGCTAAACAAAATGTTATTTTCTGCCAATATTACAAATATATACACTATATATTAATAACTCTATTAATAACTTGAACCAGGAAGTGCTTATGTGGTACTCTGTGGTATAAAATGAAGCACACACAATGCTGAAAAACTCTGCACTGACAGCTAGTGTCTAACTAGTACTGCTTTGCAAATATTCACATTTGTTCATTAGATATGTAAATACGCATACATATCATAAGTATTCAAATATCTCAAAAATGGAGTAGCACCTTCAAAACTGATCTGCATCAAAAGAGGGATCACATCTACATAAAGAAAAGTCACACTGATAGTTAAAGTCTACCTACTATGTAAGACGTTAATGCCTCTTTGTATAAATATGAACTACCAAAGCAATTCAAACTCTTTCCAGTCAGCTCTCTCCTCAAAACGTAACTATATCTAATTCTGACTCTAATATACCACCTCCATTTCTCTTCCAACCTGTCCCAACAGCATTTATTCTTACTCTTATTGAAAAACTGAAACCATGCACTCCTTCTGCTGACCAACTACCCGCAGAATATTTACAGTTAGCAGCCAAATCTGCTGCTTACCCCATCTCCATTCTCATCAATAGAACCATCACTGAAGGATATATCCCCCAAACTTTGGAAAGTCTCTCATATTATTCCCCTTCATAAGGGGGGAGACTCCACTGAACTCTCCAACTATCGTCCCATAGCCCTACTTTCTCCTTTATCTAGGATCATGGAAAGATGTATCCAAAGATAATTGCTAGACCACCTTCTCCATAATAACCTGCTTTCCAACTCCCAACATGGGTTCAGACCTTCCCATAGCACAACTACTGCCCTTCTTTCCTTTATTGATACCATCAACAAAAAACGTAACCTTAACATGCTTTCCTCTGCACTTTTTATTGACCTGTCCAAGGCTTTCGACATGGTAAAATCACATTGTACTCACAAACATTCTCAAATCTCTTTCTCTTGACCCACTAGCTATAAAATGGTTCCAGTCCTACTTAAATAACAGACATCAAGCTGTGCTCTGGAACACCATTCTTTCTACTCATCTACCTGTTAATATTGGTGTCCCTCAAGGGTCCATACTGGGCCCTCTCCTGTTTACTAATGACCTTCACCAAGTAGTTCCTCAAGCTACATGTATACAATACGCTGATGACTCCACACCTATATGCTCAGCCACATCTGTATCAGAACTTCACTCCCTTACTCAAGACATATTTAACTCTGCAGAACTATGGTTTACAAAATGCTGTCTCCTATTAAACCCTAAAAAACTAAACTTCTCCTATTTACACCTACCAGTAAATCTCCCCCAGTAGACCTCACTGTAACATCCAATAATGGTACACTCATTTCCCAAGATCTTACTACCAAACTGCTAGGTATCACCATAGACAACAACCTTAACTTTGACGCCCATATCAACAACATTTTGAAAACTACTAATAAAAAATAGGCTCTCTTTATAGGATCAAACCCTTCCTCACTCCTGCAACTAGAATAACTATTGCCCACACCCATCTAATCTCTACTCTTCTTTATGCCTCACCCATATTTACTAATCTGTCAAAAAAATAACCTTAAGAAACTTGAAAACTCCTACAATAGTATAGCCAGGTTTGCCATAAGTAACCCGTTCAGAACACACCACTGTATTAATCTAAAGCATCTAGGGTGGCTTGAATTACAGCAGCAGCTGAAATTTAATCAACTGGCCATTGCCCATAAAATACTTTATCAACCTGCCAAAACACCCATCCTACCTGCTACAACAAAATCGCCAAATTCGCCATAGGGGCATCCTACCGTAGTCACGACTGTCTCTCACTTGCTGAACTGGGCTGGCTTGAACTCCCTCACCTCCTTCAGCGGTATTAACTCTCACTCACCCACAAACTAGTAAACCATCCACTAAATGTCCTATCCCTCCAGAATCTACTCCAACCCTATCGCACCACCAGACCACTAAGATCCAGCAACAAAAATCACTTGCAGATCACTAAAGTCAGTAACTCTGCTGGTGAAGCACTATTCTCTTGCGCCATAGCCAAATTATGGAACTCACTCCCACCCACAATTACCTCCGTACCATCATGCACCGACTTCAAAACTTTACTAAAAGCGCACCTAAAAACATGCTGGCTATGCCCTTGCAACTCCCACTCTAATATCATCCACCCCATCCAACCACTACCTTTCTTTCCACTCCACTAACTACCTTGATTATAGCAAGCTCAGATGCTCATAAGCCTAGTACTTATTATACAGCAGGAACTTCTCATTGTAACATTTGTTAATGTCTGTTAAGTACTTCACAGATAAAGATTCTAGTTGTCTACTGATGTACTATGTTCCTCATCTGTAAATATGTTGTAAGTAATTGCTATGTTAAATTGTTAATCGCTATGTAATCCAGTGTAACTACTGTCTGTTTATTTTACTGTGGAGCTTTTCTCCCCGGGCCTCCGCTGAAAATATACCTACGTCCAGTCGGACACTCCCGGTCAACAAATTTAAATAAATAAATAAATATTTAACCTTATTCACCCCTATTATAACCTGAAGTCCCTAAGATCTTCACAAAAACTTCTTGTATATATCAATAAATCAAACAATAGAGCTGGAGACTCTCTCTTCTCTAATACTGTTGGAAAAACCTGGAACCTACTTCCCTCTGAACTTTCCACACTTCCCTCTATTACTCTGTTTAAAAACAAACTTAAGCTCTTCCTCAAAACACATTGGATGTGCCTCTGTACTAAACCTGACTGACCAACTTACTCTTATTACTTGATTTAACCCTACCTTCTCATCTTTGAAATAATTTCATCTCAACAAATACTATTCTACCTCTCCATCATGGTCTTACTTATCACTGTATTCTCAAAAAAGTGGCATATATTACTACTAGATGCATTACTCCACTGCTTCTCCATTTCACTTTCCTTTTATCTTCCTTTCTTATCTACATTTATACTACACTTTTTTATCTATTATTCTTTCTCAACTTTTGATTGTAACTTCATTACTAATTATACTAAGTCTAGTCAAATATTTTTGTAGTTTTTTTTTTATATACGTTATAAATGTGTGACCACTTAAAATTTTCTGTTTTCTTTACGGTGAATGTATTTGCATTCTAAATATGTACTTCTGCAGATGTGAACTTTATTTGAAATGGTTGGAGCTTTTCTCCCCGGGCCTCTACTGAAAATGGACATATATCCAGCTAGACTAGCCCGGTCAACAAATGTAAAATAAAATAAATAAAAATGATAATTAATTGTACATATTATGCAATTATTTGTTCAAGGGAAAATTAGTCATGTTTGTGTGACATATTAATATCACTATTGTGAAGAGAACTGTGTGCTGAGTAACTTTCATGTATTTTTTTACGTTTATGGTTTTGGATATACAGAAATTTGTTTACAGGTAGGTTGGTAAAATGCATTTACAGAATTTTAGCTCAGACTAAGGCTGTCTAGGCAGCAACTCTGCAGGTGTCAGGAGGTATGAAATTCCACTTAGGCAAGGTATGAAAGAGTTAAGAAAAAACGCCTAATTAGAACACTTTGGGTCCAAATGCAGTACGTAACGTTTAGCTAAAAGTATTAACATCTCTGTACAAAAATCTAGCCCTGAGTAAGAATTACTTATATGCATATCCTGAACGAATACTAGCCTGGGTTAAGAACAGGAAAAACATTACTCCTTCTTAAGAGTGAACCTGCAAGACATATGAAAAAATACAGACCAATAACTTGCCTTCTAACGATATACAAATTATACATTGGAAATGATGCTAACAGAGTTCACCGTTATTTAGAAAAAACTCAAACAAAGGATTATTTGTTGCTAAATAAAACCTTAACAGAGAATTGTAAAAGGAGAAGAATCTAAGTAAGGTACGAATAGATTACAAAAATGCATATGACAGTATCCCACATTCATGGATAAAGGAATGCTTACAGATGTACAAGATACACCCTACAATGATCCATTACATTATAGCAATCGTGAAACAATGGCAAACCACTTTCCAGCTAAGCCATAACAAAAGGCAAATTATTACCCCAGGAAAAAAAACAGAGAATACAGCTGCTCTGGCATAGGTTTGACATTGACATAAAACAAATTTCATCCCTGTCCATATTCAAGTGCAACTCTGATCTATGAATGGGAAACAGAACATTTACCTATGGGAAACCGAACATTTACCTATCTGCCCCCTGAGCTACTACTGGACAGAGACAGCTCCTAAATGCTTTATCTCCTGCATGGATCCCCTCAAATTATCTATGGCATGATCTCAGTCAGTCACATTAGGGGTGATATATAATTATCACCCATAAGATGGGTAGGGCCAGTCTATAACGAAACTGAATAGGTTAATACAAGCACAAAAAGGAAAACTGTCTAGGCTTAAATAGCCTGCAAAGACAGCTAGCTTATTACTTTCCTATGAACCTTTAAATATTCAAATGGGGATATTCCAGGACGATTCTTTCTCACAGCTGCTTTTTTGTCTTTCCCTTAACTCATTAAGCTGTTTACTTAACAGATTAGGCCATGACTATAATTTGGCTCCCAGAAAACAACCTTGTTTAAAGACTTATCTTTTTGTGGATGCATAGTTGAACTGCATAGTTCACTGGATGAAGAGCTGAAAGCATAACTGCAAGTGGTTAAAACTTTATCAGATGATACAAGAATATCATTTGGTCTTGATAAATGTATAAAAGCAACGTTTAAAGTAGGAAAACTGCAGTACCAAGAAAATATTAATCAGGGACAGGAATGTGATATAAAACAACTCGAGCAGGTAAGATTGTATAACTATTTTGGAACTGATGAAGTATCAGCAATAAATCATGAACAAGTGTGAATAAAACTCTGTAAGAATACTTTAGAAGGCAAAAATAATACTAAAAATTGCCATATGTAGAAATAAATTCTAAGCTATAAACCAATTTGCTCTTCTGTTTTAATTTACAGTTTTGGACTGACTAGACCCAAACAGTACTGGATAAGTTGGATAGGAAAACAAGAAAAATGCTTCATGCTTATCAAATGGCACATAAAAATCAGAGTATACCAATATTATGTATCCCTCTTTCTAAAGGAGATATGGGCTTCCTCAAAACTGATACATGTATAGATCTGCAGTTGTGGGACTGCATAGATATCTGCTGACCTCTACAGATCCAAACATAATGAAAGTTTAAACATATGATAATAAGCACTTAGTTTAGCAGAAGCATATCAATGTCAAGTGGAATGGAAATTAAACCAGAATTGGTCAAAATCAGCCACCATCTGAATGTGCCAAAAAGAAAACAAAGCATATAAGGAGACAGATCAGATGAGAAGGAAAGAAATGTGGAAAAGGCATAAATACTGTGGCAAGTATGAAGATCTCATGGAACAACCTCATGTTGATCAGGAACTGACAAAGGAATGGTTAAAAAGAGGTGAACTGAAACCAAAAGATGAAAGGTTAATAATGGCAGCCCGGGATAGTGAACTACGTACATGTTGGTATACAAAGTCCATGGAGCATTTGGGAGAAACAGACAAATGCAGGTTCTGTAAAAAAGAAGTGGAAACAGTCACACATCTTGGTGCTGGGTGTGATACACTCATAGTAGAGTATACTGAAAGGTACATTAATGTGGCAAGACTGTTGCATTGGGGATTGTGCAAACACTACAACACTGAAGTAATTCAGAAGCACTGGAATCATGAACCACAAAGTTTATATCACATGGGATCACACATTACCAACAGTTCAAAAATACAAATGAAAAAAAAAACAGATATAGTAGTCCAGGAAAAAAAAAGATAAAAGTTGCATTAATCATTGAAACTGCTACACTCAGCGATTGTCTTACATACAGACAGATACAAAGTCATAAAATACAAGGATTTGAAGGCAGAAACAGCAATATGAAAGAAGGATACCTAGATAGTTCCAAAAGTAGTAGCAGGAGCAACAGGTCTAATAAAAAATAATTTACAATCATAGTTAGATGTGCTGTCAATATATGTAATGGTTTGCAATCACATGCTCTGCACTTGGAAGGTCGAACTGAGCCATGGGAATCCTGCATACTGAAAAATGGAATGTCATATACTGGTATTACTGTCTGTCTGAACTTGCCCCCTTCCAGAACCATGTTAGTTCTTGTTCCTGGGTCTGGAGCAGTAGGGACTTTCTGCATTCTGTGTCACTTTTGTGTATGCTTGTATTCAGCATGCCGATTTTCAAGGAAAGGTTCCAGTAACTGGTAAACTCGACCTTCTAAACGTCAAGTTTTTAATAGTAAATCACATGTAACTCCAGATGGATTACAGGCAACACACTGGGTGCTGTCAATTGTACGTTTGGCTAACATCACAGATTAAAACAATAACTTCATGAACTTTAATCATAACCTGACTAACGAATGGGGTCCATTCCCATCATGGTATTAGAAACCTAAATCACTTAGAGAAATTAAAACAAGCTATAAGTTAGTAAGTAAGCAATTTGGAGTAAAACAGTTCAGTTTGTGGCCATGTGTTTCTGTCTAGAAGTGATACTGTCAATGATGAACATGGATGTGTTCCAGCAACTTCTCTCAGGTCTGAATGTTTGATAAGCAAAGAAAGTACAGTTATATAAGTAAAATCTCCATAACAGTAGATGGTTTAATGATCACTGCTGCAGTAACCTTAACTATATGGGTTATATCCTGCCAAAGATATATCAACCAGTCAGCTTTCAAAGCTTCAGGGTACCTTCCACGCTCCCAAACCTTTACCAGCTTCAGCTCAGCGGAGATGACTGGAAAAGACAGGTTTGGATGTCAAGGCTTTCAGAGCTTTCTTACCAACAGAGAGAAAGAGAAAGAGAGAGGGTGAGCCCTGAGAAGACAATGTTAGAAACAACAAAAAATAATTGTCCATAACCTGACAAACTACACACCATAAAACAAAGGGGATGTAGGGAGGGAACGGGTACTGCAGCAGTGGTCATTTGACCATATACTGTGATGGTAACTTCAGTTATAAAACTATAATATTTTCATCATAGTGATCACTGTGCAATAACCTTAGCTATATAGGTAGATTACCCTAGCTTACTATGTATAGGAGGTGGAAGGGTCCAGCAACCCCTAGCAAAGTTTGATCTAGATCTAAAAAAGGAATCAAGCTTATAATGCCTTGGCGTACATAAACAGGACTAATTTGCTACTTCTAGAATTTTTCTAGAATCCAACGCTTTCCAAAAAAACCCCGCATATGTTGCCAAAGCCCTGGCAAAATGGGCACTGTTCTTGCCTAGTAAAAGTTCTCTTGTGGTGAGTATAGCAAAAGGTAAGATCCTGAGACAACCATTTGGAAATAGTCTGTTTTGACACAGGTTGTCTCTTCTTCTTACCTTCACAAGAAATGAATAACTGATCCGAAGATCTGAAGGATTTAGTTCTGTCAACTTAATACCACAGTTGCCTGTGGACACGCAAGGTATGTAGTATTTCTCCCTCATGTTTAGGTTCAGGAATGAAAATGGGAGGATGGATACTTTGGCTTATAGTACAATTTATGCATAAAAGAGAGATTAGTTCTCAAAGAAACCCTGTCTCTGTGGAAAAAGAGATAGGGCTGACCCACCATAAGAGCTTGCAACTCAGATACTCTTCTTGCAGAGATCAGGGCATTTTGTGAAACTGTCTCACATGTTAAGAACCTCATGTCAGCCAGATTAGCTGGTTTAAAAGGGCAGGTGTTAGCTTCACTGACAAAAAAATTAAGATCCAATGGAGGGGCCACTGGTGTTCTTGCAAGCCTCTTCTGCAAAACTCCTTTCAAAAACATTTTGATATGAGAATGCATTGAAAGAGGAGGATCCATGGGCTGACATGCTGAAATAGCTGATAAATTAACCTTAACAGAGGAGTAAGAAAGTATATATGATAATAACCAATACAAATAATGTAAAACTACAGAACAACTAACCCTGAATGGGTGCTGGTTATGTTATTGGCACCAACTACAGAACCTTTTCCATTTGCTAATACATGACTTTTTAGTAGTAGGCTTTCTTGCCTCCATTATTACCTGTTGCATGTCCTCAGTAAACAGGGTCCTAAAGGGAATTAAGACCCTATCATCCAGGTAATCAGTCAAAGTTGACTAGGATCAGGGTGTATCAAACACCCTGATCTTGTATGACTACATTCATTCTGTGGGAAACCTGTCATAATTGCCCCAGTCATTTCCAAAAGAAGGGAGAACCACTGTTGCCTGGACCAGAAGGGAGTCACCACAATGATCTTGGTGGATTCCTTCTGAATCATCAGAAGCACATTGGATATCAGTGGAAAGGGTGGAAAAGCACACAGGAACATTCCTGTTCAAGGAAAGGAAAAGGCATTTGTGTTACAGGCCTTCTTGCATGGGGACCCAGAGCAGAATCTTGCCAGCTGATTATTTGGAGAGGAGACAAGAGGTCTACTTGACGAACTCCCCACAGCTGGATCAAATCTTGGAAGACCCCCTTGCTCTGATTACCATTCATAAGAGTATGCCCTGATCCTACTAGACTTGTCTGCCACACAGTTTTGATCTTACTGAATGTAGGATGCCTGTAAAGTGAAAACATTTTTTATATGTATGTGCTTGTGTCTGTCCTTGATGTCCCACACACCTTGCACTTTTATCCCCCCTGAAATTGCTCTCCAAGCAAAGTCCAAGGCATTTGTGGTGACTGACTGTGTTGGAACAGGGAGGGAGAAGGGGAGACCTAGATTCAAGGATATTTGCTGTCTCCACCAAATTATTTACCTTCTGACAAACCCAAACACTGGGATTTACCAGGATAAAGGATGTTGGTGTTGGGACCAAAGAGACTTCAGATACGACTGCATCTTTCTCATGTGGAGTTTTGCCAGAAGTATCATGAGACACAAAATTCTGAGGTATTCCCTTGCAGAGACTGAAGCTTGAGTGGAAAACCTTAGATACAGATCTAGGTATAGATCTATTTTTTCCTGTACAAGAAAAGCTTTTTAAATTGAGGTGTTAACTGACACCCCAGGAGTACAATCTTGGGTGAAGGAGTCAAAACAGACTTTTGAATATTTTCTTGGAGTCTTAGCTTGTGTACGAGATCTCTCATCCAGTGAGAGATTCATGACATTTTGAAAAAGTCACTGCAAAAATAAGCAAGTCATCTAAATATGAAAAAATGTGGATACCCTGTAGCCTGCAAAGAGCTATAACTGGTGCTAGACATTTTGTCAACATTTTTGGTGCAGTGGATAGTCCAAGAGGTAAGGCAGCCAACTAATAATGTGAATCTGACAAACAGAACCTTAAGAAACACCTAAAGTATGAATAAACAGAGATGCAATAAGTGGCACAGTGGTGTAGTGAATAGCATTGTTGCCTCAAAGCAAGGGGGTTTCCAGTTTGATTCTTGGCCAGGGTGCCTTCTGTGTGCAGTCTGCATGTCCTCCCTGGGTTTGTGTGGGTTTCCCCCAGGTGCTCCCGTTTCCTCCCACATTCCAAAGATATGCCAGAGGTGGACTGGACACTCTAAATTGGCCTTAGGTGTAAGTGTCCATATAAATGTGTGGTATGGAAGCACAGCAGTGGCAGGGCTAGCCACCCAGCTAGATGATTGTCACTACTGAAGTGACACCCTGACTCCATGTGCAAAAAAAAAAAAAAGAAAGAAAGAAATGGGAAAAAGGGTGTAAGATGGATGGATAGATGAAAGAGGAAAACAGGTAACAGGTTGCAAAGTGACAGCATTTTGAACTTGTACACTACCCAAAAAGGTTTAAGAAAGAAAAATCCAGAACTGGTCAGAAAGCATTTTCTTTCTCTGGCACTAAAAACACCAATGAATAAAAACCTCTTCCCACTTGGGAAGTAGGAACTGATTCTATCACTCCCTGGAACAGTACATGATTAAGGACAGGTGGAAATAAAAGTCAGGTCCGATGGATTTTGGATTACCACCCTGGAAAGGAGGAAACTCCTAACACTGCCATGTGTAATCTTGATGAATGATCTTCAGAACCCATTTGTCTTAAACTATCTACTGCCAAAGAGAAAAGTGGAGATTCAGATTTTCTGGAAGGGAAAGGGACTGCCACGGTGGGAGGGATCAGACAAGGTCCCTAAATACTAATTCTGACTTTTTGGACTGACCTTGCTTTTAAGTTGTTCCTGAATTCCTTTTGGACCCCCATTGCCATTTCTTAAATGTCTTGTTTACCTGTACTTTGTTGAGATTTTTTTTTTACCAAAATTGGATGTGGGAGTTAGAATTCCTTAGAAAATTTGAAAAGGAGGGCAGAAAAATCTTAAAGAGATTCCCAGTATCAACTTACCCTGATTATAATACTTTTTGATCACTTCTGCAGCAGAAGGGCCAAAATGAAATTTCTATCCAAAGGAGAATTTAAAATCTCATTTTAAAATTATCTAAGATGTTCTGAGAATACAGCCAAGCAAACATCCTCAACACACTACCAGTGGCCAAAAACCTTAAATAAGTATCAACTAATTCATAGACACACTGTAAAAAATGAGCCGTGACTTGTATAATAGCATAAACTAAATTACTTAAAGCAGAGTTTTCCTTACAAGAAGAAACTGCAGACAAAACATTCCTTATTTGTTCATAATTACTCAGAACAAACCTTAACTTGTGAGCCTCACAGTTCAAAAGGCTGAAAATCAAAGTTGCAAAAGTATACAATTTTTCCTATGCTTATCAGCATTCCTACAATCCTTATCAGAAAGAGTAGGATAGGAATTAACTTTTAGTTATGTACTCACCATAACTTCAGATGTTTGGGATCCATCTCGCCTACATTCTGACTGATGGGTTCGGAGCCGATCCTCGGCTCATGCCAAAGAGCGAAGTCTCTTATTGGCTGAGCTTACTATATCCCAGGATGCACCACTACCAATCCCCAGATCTAGTTTGTCATACATGCACACATGCAAGCACTGCTTATATAACATCGTCAGAAGAAACAAGATAAAACAGTAGAACTCAAAACCGTTCAATCTCTTCTGATCTCCAAGGCCGGGGAAGGAGGGTGGAGATGGATCCCAAACATCTGAAGTTATGGTGAGTACATAACTAAAAGATGTTATGTGATCCTATCTCGCCTACATTCTGACTGATGGGACAGCGTCCTAGCACCTGAATCCTGGGTGGCTCACTGGAAAACACTCCTGAGTACCGTGGAACCAAATGATGCTCGCCCTTTAGATACCACATCCAATTTATAGTGGGAAATGAAAGTGTGCGGATTGGACCAAGTAGCCGCAGCACAAATCTCAGAAATAGCGAGCTTGGAATGAAAAGCTATAGAAGTAGCCATAGCTCTGGTAGAGTGAGCTTTGATAGATGTTGTAAGTTGCTTATTTGAAGAGGAATAAGCCTGAGTTATACAATCTCTAATCCATTTGGAGATAGTAGCTTTTGTGATGGTTTTACCCAATTTATTGTCTGAGAAGGACACAAACAACTGGTCTGATTAATTTGCTGAGTCCTGTCTAGATAGAAGCGCAATTGCCTGTGAACATCCAATTTATGGAGAGTGTATTCTGCTTCATTGGAGAATTTTGGGAAGAAAACTGGTAGCTCTAGAGATTGTTGGAGACAGAGATTAGAACAGACCTTTGGGACAAAAGATGGGTTAGGCCTAAGTGATACTCTATCCTTGTGAAAAATCAAGTACGGTGGTTTGATAGATAGGGCTTGAAGCTCTGAAACTCTTCTTGCAGAGGTAATTGCAACTAAGAAGGCAGTTTTCCAAGACAGATATTTTAACTCACATGTAGCAGCCGGTTCGAAGGGGAAGATGTTAATGCACGAAGCACCAAATCAAGATCCCACGGAGGTGCAGGATGAAAAACTGGGGGTCTTAACAGCCCGCACCTTTAATGAAAGTTTTGCATAATCTGCTGCTCATCAACGGTGGATCCATGGATGTGAAATTTAGAGATAGCTGCCAGTTGGACTTTAATAGTAGAGACTGAAGATCCTTGATTAAACAAGGATGTTAAAATTTCAAAACCTCTGGGATCGGGGCAGTGATAGGGTCTAAGCCCTGAGTTGAGCCCAGATAGCAAACCTCTTCCACTTACTGAGGTACAATTTCTTAGTGGTGGGTTAAGATAAAATGTGAATAACTTCGGGTCTAAGGTGTGATTTCTGACTAAAGTCGAAGTGGAGGAGCCAAGCTGTCAACTTCAAAGTGTGAAGGGACTGGTGTTGTCCCGACTGATGAATTAGCAGATCCGGAGTTAGATCTAAAACCAAGGATCGTCCAGCATGTTTCTTCAGGTAGGGAAACCATACCTGAGCAATTAGTATCACTGTGGACCCCAATTGAGAAGCTTTCTGAATGACTTTGGAGAGAAGTGGAATCGGAGGAAAGGCATAAAGTAGCCCTGTTGGCCAAGGTTGTGCTAGCGCATCCATAGCTGCTTCCCCCTGATGTGGAGTCAAGGAGAAGAACCTTTGCACTTTGTGTTTTGTGGTGTTGCAAACAGGTGGCGTCCCCCATCTTCTGAAAACCTGAGCTGCTACTGTTTCGTTCAGGGACCACTCGTGAGGAGAGAGAATTGTCCTGCTTAATCTGTCTGCCAATATATTGGATTTCCCGGAATGTGGGTCGCTACCAAGAGCTACAGCCCATTCCACACCCTCATGGCCTCTCTGCAAAGGGGGTAAGATCTGGTCCCTCCTTGTTTGTTTAGATACCAGACCACCGACATGTTGTCTGTGTGGATAGCGATAATGCCCTGAGGGAGAAACTTGTGGAGGGCCTGTAGGGACAGAAGTACAGCCCTCATCTCCAATACATTGATGTGGAGAAAGGTTCCGCCTGGAAGCCAGGAACCCTGAACTAACCTGCCCAGACAATGCCCCCCCCACCCTGTCTGGGAGGCATCCGTCATCAGGGTGACCACCGGAGGGGGTATAACAAAAGGACTTCCCTGATTCAGATTGGGCGGCTGGAAGCCACCAGCGAAGGTCCCGTTTTGCGTTCTGTAATCATAATGGGGTGATTGAGGGAAGATCCTGAAAGGACCATTGAGTCGATAATAGCCACTGAAGAATCCTCATGTGCAATCTTGCCAGAGGAACTAGGAGAACCGTGGCAGACATCGAACCTAAAAGTTGCAGGACCATCCTGGCTGGGGCCTTGGATCTTGAAAGCAGGGCTTGAACTTGGCCTTGTAAAGTTTGAATTCTTTCGGTAGGAAGAAAACGCATCAATTTTGAGTCTATCTCTGCTCCTATGAACCTTATGCGCTGAGAGGGCAGCAAGACAGACTTTGACCAATTGAATGTAATTCCCAGGGTAGCACCCAGGAAATGGTGGCTTTGAGGTTGTCCATTAGTAGATGACTGGTGGTGGCAGTCAGGAGCCAGTCGTCCAGATAGGGAAACACTTGGAATCCAAGACTCCTCAGGTGAGCAGTTACTACTGCCAAACACTTGGTGAACACCCTGGGGCTGTGGTGAGACCAAGGGCAGTACAAAATTGGAAATGACTGTCTCCCAGGCTGAAGCAGATACTTCCTGGGCGCCCGATGTATCGGTATGTGATAATAGGCGTCCTTGAGATCTATGGAGCACATCCAAACATCCTTCTCCAACAATGGGAGAATGTTTAGTCTGCTGAGATCAATATTGGTCTCAGGTCCCTGTCTTTTGGCACTAAAAGAACCTTGAGTAATTTCGGATCCGATCTGGTCTGTGGGGACCGGTTGGATGACTCCTTTTCTAGCAGCTTTAAAGCTTCTGCGGCTGCAATTTCCCTTTGACTGGGTGGTGGGTCCGGGATTTTTTGGACGGTGGGGGTGAGTGTGTGAAGGGAATGGTGTAACCTCCGGCAATAATCCGAAGCACCCATCTGTCCTGAGTGATAGACTCCCAGGCTTTTAGGTGCTTCGGCACCCGACTGGCTCCGAGCAGCACAGCGTGTGGGAGGCTGAAGAGCGAAAGGACTCGCGGTCTCCTGCGGGGCCCTCTGCGCCCTCTGGGACGGCGTCTCCCAGAAAAATTTCCCGTCCTCTGCCTCTGGAGGGAATCTTCCTGCTGTTGAGGAAAAACTTACGTGATTTGCGGAACCACATCTTCCCTCCTCCTTTAGCCTTGGGATAGGGAGTGGAATAACGTGCAACTACGGCAGATAAAGTTTTCCCTCTTGCTCACAGCGGTAAGAGTGTCTTTAACCTTAGGTCCAAACAAAGAGGACCCATCAAAGGGCGAAGGATATGAAATGAGCCTCATGGACGAGTTAGAAATTGAAGTAAGGATAGCCAACTGAGAGCTAACCGACTGGGCTAGCTGCTCAGGTAGGTTACCCGAGAGGGAATCTGACAGCTCCTTGACCAGATCCCCTGAAGCCTGGTAAAATGTGCCAAATAATTCAGGGACCTTAAAGTAAAGGCCACTGAAGTCAGGGTCCATGCTCCTAGACTCCTTGGAGGATGGGAAGCCTCTGCCACGTCCTGTTGTGTAGCAGATGCCACCACCATGGCATCTACAGCCACGCCTTTAGTCAGGAACTCCTTCTCGGGTGGGGCAGACAAACGAAGGCACTGGTTCCACGGTATCTGGATGTTCCCCTCCGACAAACCAAATCCAGGAGCTCGGGCGGAGACACCCAGGAGGCGGAGGGCTGCGCCCAAAGGCCTTGAGAAGCACTGACTCATCAGCAGAGGGGGTTTGGATATCCAGCTGCCTCGTTGTTTGAGGATCTCTAAAATGTCTGCAAGCGAGACATCATCCGAGGGGGGACCCCTCAAGATCAGTGTCGATGTAATAGACTCGGGGAGTCCACGTGCTTCCTCTTGCACGATCTCTTCCTTGGGGCTCCTCTGAAGACAACTCGAAGAACCCTCAGGAGGAACCCCAGTGGGGGTAACCTCAGGCCCAGGGCTCCGCTGCCTAAGGACAGGGAACTGCCAAAGACCCAGTCTCCAAGGTGCGGTAAGCCGGAGAGATGGCGAAGACTTGGCCGGCACTCCTCATAGCTCTGAAAGCCAGACCCCAGAATCCTGGGAGTGTCGTCCGGAGCCATGATAGCAGACGGAAGTCCGCACCGAGAGGGAGGCTCGGAACCGACAGCATAGGTCCCGAAACATCACCCCGGGTCCAGCCGAAGAAGTCCGTGTACCAAACTCGGACTTGGAGTAAGAGCCGACCCTAAGACCTCCACCGGCTCCAACAGCACCTGCTTCGGAGGAGGAATGGCAATGACATGGGCATGGGTCGTCGGCTCGAAGCCAACTGGGTGAAACAAATTTTTGAAAGACTGGGGACTGGAACAGTCTTTGGAGCACCCTGTCTATGTCCGAATCTGACATCCTCGATGACCTAGAGGATACTGAACAGGTTCGAGATGGCCTCTCCAATGGCCCCAAGGGGCTAGGGGACAGGTGACTCGATGACTATCGAAGGAATACCCAAACTAGTTTCCATCGGTGCGAGGAGGACTGTCTGGCGGACAACCTTCGCCGGCTCCGATGCCAGTGGAGCCGACGGTGACGATGCCCCAGCCATCGGCTCCGCCAGAGGAGTCGAGACTGGTGGCATCGAGGCAAAGTCCTTGAACCTGCCTATGTCTTTTGGTGGTCGGATCCCTTTTCTTTTAGCAGGAGAAGGAGAGGATGCTAAAGCTTCTTCAAAGGAGGGTTTTATAAGGCCTTTTAATATGAGTTTATTTTTCCTCTCTTGGAGGACCCTCGAGGAAAAAGCGTGACACACGCTGCAGGACTCCTGCAAATGTTTTGCACCCAAACAATAAACACAGAGAGAGTGGTCATCTGTTATAGACATTTTAAAGTTGCACTTGGTGCACTTTTTAAAGCCTGAAGGCCTAGGAACCTGAGACATTCCGGTAAATTATTCAGTGAACTAGCCAAACACAGTACAACACTTTAATTATGACAGAAAAAGAAATTCTCTGCTTTGTCCTTCTTTTTAAAGAAAACTATCAGCAGTATAAAGGATCCGAGATCCCTAAACAGAAAAGTCACCTAACAACTAAAAGACCGGAAAGGCCTTTCCACACAAGAGGTACTCCTAGTCAATCAACACTCACAACACAAGAATTTACCAAGTAAATTTCTCCAAACGCACTCTAAACACAAGATAGCTGTTAAAACAGCTTTTAGTTGAAGAATAAAGAAATTCCTGACAGAAAGTTAGTGAAAATAATCACTACTTAGCTCAGCCAGCTCGAGACCACGTCTTCACTTGTTAGCGGCAAACGAGATCTGGGGGATTGGTAGTGGTGCATCCTGGGATATAGTAAGCTCAGCCAATAAGGCTCTTTGGCAATCGGCTCCGAACCCATCAGTCAGAATGTAGGCGAGATAGGATCACATAACATCCAAATGTTTAGCAGCAGTAGGATTAACTAAAGCTATAGCTGCTGGGTCAGGTTTGGGATACGTGTATAAATACTTAAAAGACTGAGGAACTTTATATTTTCTATCAGCCTTTTTAGAGGCAGCAAGCTGACTGTCAGGAAAATCGCACATCCTCAAAAGCTTACAGAACTGCAGGACTAGTTGCGTGTTCTGGAAATTCCTTCTGTAACAGCTCACAGTATTTTCTGAGGGACTGAGAAGCCTCAATGCTCTTCCACTAAAAACACTGGCACATTCTGGAAAGAAGTCTCGGAGAAAGAAAAACCCCACAGAAAGCTATCCTCTGAGTCTGAATCAGAAAACTGAGGACAAAAACCTGTATCTGTTCCTTCAGCTTCCTGCCCAAATTTAGAATCTTGAATCTCATCAGGGAAAGAGGCACTCCTCTTTCTTTTACCAGAAAGTACCTTATAAGGAGGATCAGTACCCTGAATTAAACCCTGACCTAGATCCATTAAAGTACTCCTAAGAAAATTTGAGGAGGAGGAGTACATACACATTTAGTTTTCTGTTTCTTTTTTACAAGAAAAATCTGGTCAACATGTTTATTAATGCCAACAGCAACTTCCCCAGGGATGAGCACAACATTCTGACCAAACAGGGAAGACCTCCCTGTTTCTTCTTCTAGGACTGACAAGAATGTCTCTTCCATGCCTACTGAAGGGTCCCCAACAGCCACAGAGGATGTGACTAACCCCCAGTCCACAGTGGCTGTAGGCTCTACACCAGATGAATTGGGGGTAAAAGATGAGTGGTCTGAGGAACCAGTTTTGGCCACAGCAGAGTTACCCACCTGTGGCTGAGGCAAAATGCTAGCATGCTTTGGTGGCAAAGACTGTTTACTTAACTTTCTTTTTTGTGGCTGGAAGGACTGTGAAACTAGTAGCTTGTTCCATGACCAAGCCAAAAATGGTTCCTCTTTCCTGGGTAAAACAAGCAACATAAGTTGTTAAAAACTGAAAGTTTTTAAAAGTCATTTTTATTAACAGAAAAACTCAGTAAAAAGCACTTTACACCCCGAACAATAAAATAAACACAATTTCTTCACATAAAAAAAATGGTTTTCAACTATTTTGAACAACTTTTAAACTGACAAGAAAAAGTGCATTCCAGTTTAGAAGTACAGTTAAGGCTCACGCCAGTCAGTTAAAACACAAACGCCTAGCTTAAAACCAATACATTTTTAATGTGGAAGTTTTTTCCCCAAAGGGAACTTATCTGCCCAGCAAAAGAACAGTACAAGCTGACCACTGATCTTTGAAAGCCTGAAGAGGTGAGGTCTCTCCAACAGCAGGAAAGCTCTGAAGGGATTGGCACTGAAACCTATCTTTTTAGTCAGGTCAGCTCAAGCTAACAGTTTTGACATGTGGAATGTGCCCTGAAGCTTTGTAAACTGATTGACTGTTACATCCTTGGCAGGACATAACTCGTATAGCTACTGCAGCAATGGTCAATATGATGAACATCCCAGGTACAGACGAAGTGCTATATCTTAACACATAAACCAAATCTCTATACAGACGTCAGTTAATTGAAGTTGTTGGAGAGAATCAAGGTCCGGCAATTTATTTATTTATTTTTAAGATTTCTGGCAAGGAGTAGAGAAATATTTGTGTAATTTAGATTTGAATATGGGTTGTTTATGCAAAGTTGTCAGCTACGTTGAGTTGTCCATCAGCTGGACTCTGCCTAAAAATAACCATTAATGGGGTAGTAAGTGCTTAAGACAGTATGCGGAAGCCTTGGAATGAGAGGTACACACCACCTCCAGTGAAACAGGCTGGATTATCAAGCATCTCATCCCATGCATACACATACTGGATTTCCCTAGAATGACACCAACTACTTAGCCTGTTGCTAAAGCCTATTATTTTTTTCTCTGTATGGTGGCATTATTTTTGATGAAGGCAGTATTTCACTCAGGACTAATATTTTACCTGCATCTGACACGTGTATAGTAAGAACAAGCATATCACTCTGCATGTCCCTCAGAGTTGAGCACCTCAAGTCATTAACACCCACACAGGATACCAAAAGGTCATATTCATATTTGCCTGGTGTAAGGGACTGAATAGCCCTTGCAACATTATGGATCCTGGCACCAGAGAGACAATGGTCATCCTGTCTTTGTCCAGCACTGGTAGCAAGGAGTCAGTATCGTTGACAATGCAGTTACCAATTACTAGGGCATTTCCATTTGTATCTGTGATTTTAATGGTAGAAGACAGTTGACAGCAACATAGTGACTGCTATTTGTGAGTATGGAGGTGTCATGTTCTAGATCTCTGCTGAGGCTTTATCTTTCTGTTCCCAGGAGGTTTGGAAAATGACTTTCTGATGCCCTTAGCATATGTTCATTGGTTAGATATGTTTGTGACAACGTGTGGGTATTAGTTTGTGTTGTCCACAGACCAACTTATTTGGTGAGAGGATGCCCTCCATGCTGTGTAGCTACTTACACCACTCACAGAATAGAATATACCATGCATGTCAAGTTATACTTAATTGTCTGTGAGCATTTGGCAGTTTCTACTTACTGCCTAAGAAAACAAAGAGTGCTATATGAAGCTGACAATAGACAGTATACAAGTCTGCTGGTTATTTCATCCAGGTAGGTCTAGGTCTTTTAAGGAGACGTGTTCTACTACACAGTTAGAAGATTAGTCAACAATCAGTAGATCTTAATTGCAAGAGGTAGGCAGGTACAAGGATCGTAGGTCGGCCATGTGGCCTAATGTATAAGTGATCTGACTTTGGATTAGAAGATTGTAGGTTTAAGTCCTATCATGTTCATTCAAAAAGCATAATAGCAGTTTTGCCTCTGTCAGTTATTGCAGAGGACTAAACTTCTGTCTTGTTAATGAGCTGCTTCTTGTTCCAAGGGGAAAAGGTTTGAATCTTTCTACCTTCACTTACCTACTGTGTGATCTTGAGCAAGTCACTTAACCAGACATTGCTTTGGGACATTTGGGAATTTGGACTAGGAGCCTAATGGTCTCTCAGATTACATGCCTTGTAAAGCATAGCTAGCTATGAACACAAGTGCAAGAGGTCAAGAAAACCAAGATAGTATCAATGGTAGTTGTAAAAACAAAACCAAGCCTACGAGATGTTTAAGCAAGCAGGATAAGAACACAAGTGGAAGAGGTCACATTAACCAACACAGCAGTAAATAAATAAGCCTACAAGTAGCTTAAACAATAAGCAATACAAGTGTGAGAGAATGAAATAGCAGGGATAGTAACAGTAATTACAACAAAGCACTACAGGTGCTCAGCTACTCAGAGCACAGCTATGGGCAACTAGCAGCAGTCCTGTGCAAACACACTTGACCTGTAACAAAACTATAATGTTAAAGTCTCAAGTAGTCAGCACACAACTCAACAGCAAAAACAATTTGTAAGTCACCTGGAAGGAGAGATTAAAAAAATCCAGCTACTATACGGCATCAACAAACCTTGGTCGCACACAATGCATAATATTAAACAAGTCTTCTCAAACAAAAGCAAAGTCGAGAAACACAGCAGAATTTAAAACAATGCACAGGCAAGCAACAGCCATTACCAAAGGCACCATGCAAACTCAAGTATAACAAATAACAGCTCAGAACACTGTAAATTCCCCTTCTTATACACAAGAAAAAAATGCTAAAACAGTTCTAAACTTTAAAAATACTGGCAGGCAACACAAATCTCACTATTAGGTATAAATTAGTTCCTTGATGTTGGAGAGATATGTAGTCAAATCCAGTGAATATCTCTTAAATGGGCAAAGTCGAGCAATGTTGTATAACTCCACTCAAACAGTTCATTTATGAACTGTTTAGAAAGTCAATATAATCTACATTTTCAATACACCAGAAAGACAAATGACAGTTAAATGACTTCTATGGAAATCGAAAACAAAGATTCACTTACATCTGTTTCATTTCCACCTCCTTAGGCAACCTGTATAGGACCTCTTACTGTCTAGTCCCTCATCTCCAACAGGTTTGCAAACTATACTGGGCTTTAAGCACAGCACATGGTTATTACCAGCTACAGTGCCCAAACTACAACAGCGCCAAAATACTACCAAAATTAAATAAATAAAGCCCAAGGCTCTTACACTGGCAAAAATTCAATTTCAATTCCTTACATTTCTAATCTGACTCAGAAAATGTCAATCAAGTCTCTCCTGGTCCAGCCTAGTTCTTGAGAGAAAATAATGCAACCAAATTATAATCATTATAACCCAAAGTAGGAACTGGCTTAGATGATACAGGAAAAATAATTATGGATAGTCCATTCTGCATTTACAAACACATTTGATGGTACTAGAGCTCTGCACCTTGCATCTCAGATTTCACCCAACCGATTCCCAAGTTAGAACTGTGGTTCTCAGCAATTAATACTAATTTTATCTTATAATGTTTCAAAGACATTGATTATGCTCCCCCCCAATCTGAAATGGGATATGCTGGATAAGTTAGTTCTGTTTTCATCTGTTCCGAAGTGCCAAAATGTCAAAATACTTACAAGTTACGTAACAAAATTTGGTAAGACCAATTTTAAACTGTATTTCGTGTTTTAAACTATTATTGCAAATAAGACAACTGCTTATTTCTCTAGTTTATTTTGTTCTGTAAAATGGATTAATTTACAGTGATTCTTCCCACTTAAGAGTTCAGTTGCCAGGCCTGATACTTTAAGACTTCCCCATGAATACTGCTTAATGTACTATTTGGCACTAAACTCTGTTTTATTCACAAGCAACAACATTCTACAGATTGTATGGTGGCACATAAGTTTATAGGTTCATAGGTAGGTACTAGGCTATCGGCCCTGGGGCCTATACAAGCCCAGCCAAAAAGGTACCCTAGCTTTTGCCACCCAAGAAAATTATTTTCCTGTGCCACTATCAAGCACAGCCACAGAGGTGATCCCCGGGGTGAATTTCCTATTTCCCATCCAATCATCAAGATTTTTCTTGAAGAGTGCTAATGAGCTTTGTTTGATATAGATAGGTAGTTTATTCCAGAGTATGGAAAGTCTCTGGGACAGGAATCTATCCCTCCGGCATGTTCTGTTTAATGTGGTGACAAGGTTTAGGTCCCTAGAGTGTGTAGCTCGGAGGGACTGGGATTTCTTGAAGTGGAGCATGTCCAACAGCTCTGGGTTTGACTTAGCTTTGTATGTTAGGCCAGTCTACCAGGAAGATATTAACAGCACCTTTCTAAACTGGCATCTCATGGTAGCCCTAATGTATTTGCTTATTTTAAAGCATATACAGTCATCTAAAACATTCATTCAGCTACTGTCACAGAAACAAACACATACTCCCTGGAATAAAAAGCCAATCTCACCAGAAGTGCCTGTTTCATAGCCAAAAATGTCTGGTCAGTATTTAGACTTCATCAAAACTGTACTGTATGCATTACATTTTCATGTAACTTTATACATAAATTGCCAGTTGTGCTTATGTTTATTACTGTAGCTTATATTTGGGACAACATCCTCTATGAACAGCTTAATAAAGTCTCAGGTAGAGAGAGATTATTCAGTCTAAAAGTTGTACTAACTGGTTTAATTTCTTTTGTCTTGTAACTCCTTCTCTAAAACCTCATATATGTTTATGTATTGTTCTATCTTAGACTTCTAAACAAATTACTATTTTAGTAATGTTAAAGGTGTGTGGTTACCCTATTGTGTAAAGGACTGTCACCTTCTGACATGTCCAAAATGGGACAGAAATGGCACAGCATGTTCACGGTTGCCCGAAAATAACATGAACGTGTGGTGGGGTTATGAAATGATGCAAAAGTAGGGTGCATGCTGAAATTTGTGCTGCAGGACCACACACAGAGCAGCAACAGCAGTGTAAAACTTATCAGGTTCCAAAACCCTAACCTGATCTTACAGAGAGAGTGTGAGTGCACAGAAGTGTTCTCTTTTTAAAATGAAGACATTTAAAGGAGGTGCTACGAGTGTCCCCATAACATATTCCAATGCCCACACAGCAAATGATGGACACCATCTCTGTACTACTCTGCAGAATGTAAAATGCCTACTCACAATACATACGGCCCCTCTACTATTCATCTGGAAACTTTTGAATTGCAACAACTGCTTCCTTATATTTTTACAATGTAGGAACACACACACACACACAACCATTCTTTTACATTTTCTACCAATGTGTGTTTCTATTCCAGATTAGACCCACATGTCTGAAATTCAGGTTCCACTATTAGAACAACTACAAACACTGTGCAGTAAAAATATCACTTCTTAAACATTTTGCAGATTTGGAATCCTACACTTGCTACTACAATGGCAAACTTACTTTCACAAGTTATGACAGTTACCAAATACTCTCTTCAATCCAGCCCTCTTATTTCAATCCTCCTCTGATCAAATAAACACCCCATTAACCCCACTTCATTCCTAACCTACCCTGCTATTGCTCTTTAACCACAATAAAGCCAATCACTTTGTAATCATGCAGTTTAATTCTCAAGTGTGATGCATACTTAATATTCACTTCTGTGTAAAATCTATCACATCAACAGCACATTAAGCCACCTTACTACAATGCACTTAAAGTCATGACGTGTGATGGGTCTTTATTTTTAGCTTTAGCCCCTTTTGCCTTTCACCGTCCCAGAGAACAACTCTTCCCTTTGCTGTTTCAGACTGGAACTACCAAAACATCAACACCATGACCAGGACATGTAACCATAAAGATGTGTGCTTCACTGTTCACACCTAATGGAAACTGCTGCTTATGTGTACCCTGAACACTGAACTGTCCAGCTGTGACCCAACACCCTGCTATACTATACCATTGCTACACTCCTGAAATGTACCTATATCTCAGTTCTACCTCTTTGTAACTTCTTTCTTAATATGAAAATTCATCATTTGTAGAACCCTTTTTAACATGATCCAAGGATAAGTGGCATGCAGTAATGAACAGTTTAATTAGTTAGTCAATAAACATCCTTTTAGTTGCAGGTGGAAACTGTGGTACATAGAAATAATTTGTACACTAGAAACTAGGACTGAACCACAGACAATGACAATGTTAGGCAGAAACCTTTCCAAACATGTTACCAAGCTTCCCCTCTCTACCTCCTGTAGGTTCTCATTTCTCTCATGTGCACTTTAAAGTACATCAGACAAATGAAAACCACACAATACTGGCTGCAAGTTTTTTTTCACTTGCGTATTACCAACTTTTCGTGAACTGTAACCAAGTTAAAAAGAAAAAGACAAAAGCAACAGTTGTTTTACACAATTACCAAAATTAGCTTCCAAAGACAAATAATAATGTGCTTTTAGCTTTTAATTCAATGTTTCATTGAGTTTTTCATTGACAATTTCATGTTTTTCAGAAATTACCTAATTACAATTAAAGTCAACAATAGGCATAGAAAACAGCGGCTTACAAAATACACACACAACATACATCATTACCACCACATTAAAGCAAAAAAACTACAATCAAGGCATCAACCCACTATTAACCTGCTATGTACCTCTTTGATGCCAGTCTTCTGTTTGTACTTCATCTTCTTGGTTTTGGTCAACTTACACATATGCACACCCTCAAACTCCACTAGTAAAACTACATTTCAATCCCCCTCCCCACACACACACACAAGTAATTTATGGTCAACATTATCTCTTGTTATTTTAATTAATAAACAAATCATTGAGTTGCATGACAGACAACACACTTCAGCTTCAGTCCTACACTAACTGTAATTATGAGTATTTTTAAACAATGTTGCCCAGCTTTCTGGTGTACAGGGATGGAAACTTAACTATAGCTCAAATGACTGTGATTCAGTTAGCAGACCAAGTGCTGAAGGAACTAGGCAAAGATTAGTGAAAAGGAAGGCCACACACCTCCCTCAGGGGAAAGGGGGTATATGCATGCCCACGGTGCAAACATGCAGGCATGATCCTCCTTCATAAAGACTGGGAAAGTACTGCCTGCGGTGCCTTATGGTAGGGGGGTGGGATTACTTGCTGGAATTGGTCTCACGCAAGTGCGGTGGTAGTGTTGTCGCCTCACAGTTAGATGTTGCCCTCTTCCATTCTCAGCTAGAGCGTCTTCTGTGTGGAGACATGCGTGAATAGGTGTACCTTGTGCGTCAGAGCTGGCAACTTGGCACGTAAAAATTTACTGCCAATCATTAGCGGACCAGAGTTCTGCTGTGGCGACCCCTAACCGGGAAAAGCCGAAAGACACAACAGCAACATTGCTCTCACGTAAGTGGGGCCCCTCCAGCACAGTCAACTCATTGCACAGCCACATGCAGGAAGCCTTATCCAGTAATGTGCAAGGTCATAGTGCAAAACAAAACAGACAAAAATCTTGAACCACAGATGGCTGCTTTAAAGATGCCCCTTCTCAGTAAACCCACACATCGATCAAAGTCAACAAATGAGTAAATTGGTTGCCAGAAGGATAGATAACCAGCAGACAACAGAGGCATAAAGAGCAAATAAAGATACAATTTTGAACAATTTCATAAGCAGAAACACAGGCTGTGACTTTTGTTTGAATTGATTAATTTTGAGTGCACTGATACGACCTACAATGTTTTACTGCTGAATTAGTGACTTGCTTTTAAATTAGATTGCTGGTTTCTTTCTGGTGGTAAAACAGGAGAATCCAGGGTAGATATGGGTGTTGTCTGCTACTAAGGCAGAAACTAAATGCACTGCTATAGACTGCTGTAATCTGTTGTGCTCTTTCCTGCTCTAACTGTTGGCTCTAAATAAGCAGTATTAGTGTGACAAGCCTCTCATTTGCTACAAGCTACACACCTAGCTAAATGCTCCACCTTTGGCTAGTTAAAACTAGATCTGACTACTAATTTGAAACCAGATCATCCAGGTTAAAAGACTTTTACTTGAATTGCTTAATTTGGAGTGCACTGATGCAGCCTGCACTGCTTTATTGCCGAACTAGTGACCTGCTTTTAAATTAGATTAATGGTTTCCTTTTGGTCACAGTAGAGAAAAAAGGCTAGTTTTGGCCACTTACTGTTGCAATGTGCAGTTTAAAGACACAGGCAACTTGATTCATAACCTTCTCTATACCACCTACCTTCTCCAAATTCTATTTATACTGTAACTGATGACTTTTAGAAGTGCATACAGCTACTCACATTTGTATGAAGAGCCACAGTGTTCACCTCTTGTAGAACTCCTTTAGCAGCCACTGCTGCTCTACTTTGTCTAAAGCAGCTCACAGCTGCTCTACATTGGCCCATGCATTCAACAGCTGTTTTATGTAACGTATACTGTACAACTGCTTAATGACACTGTATTGTCCACAAATGCCAACTTAAGTTAAACTTCTTTATTTATACCAGACAGTTAAGGCAATGTACCTGCAGCAACAAACTTAAACTGCATCATTTACTTCATTAGTAAGTCTATGTCACATCCAATTAAATTCTCCAAATCTCTGGATTATAACAGAAGTTCAGCCTGCTTGTCTTCCTTTTATTGCCAGACCCATGCACTTTTTCTTCCCGATGCTCACAAATAATGAATGTTTATTCAATATAAAAAATCTGTTTTATGCAAGCATTTAACAAACATGGAGGCCTCAGTCTCACACACATAAAAATCAGACTATGAGCAAAACACACTTTCACAGCACTCTACACCAATGCACACTAAAATGTCTTAAGCTGAGGCTGCAAAAAAATTCCTTGCTAAAGCCTCCAAGGTCTCAGTGAAAATCTAATACAGCATTAATTTCTGGCACACACAGAACAAATAGTGACCAAGATTTAAATCATCTAAAATCCAATATACCAGACCACTCTACAAATAAAAAATATTTTAGCAATTAGTGACTCTGTAGTCAGACTCACTGATTCTTGTCTCACAATGCATGACATGGACAAGGTGATGGTAAGATGGCTTTCAGCTGCCAGGATCCTATATAAAACTTAAAGGAAAACTCCACCCTATAACTAAAAATTTTTTTTTTTTTTAAGTCTATCTTTGTTTCCAGACCTATTTTAACACCTGAAAATCACTCTAAGTGCTTTATTTGTAATTTTATCCTGATTACCACAACATGGCTACTGATCGAGCTTGATATGTCAACGTGATCTTCTGCTTCAACCCTTTCTCTTTCCCATAAAGCATTTCAAGTCTTCTTTTTATGACTCATGCCAGACATAAGGAAGTAACTGTGAATTCCCATGCCATTGACATATAGTGGGAAATGTTTGACTCACTGTTATTTTGTATTCTTTCTTTAAGAGGACTGCTTCCTTTCTGTTGCTAATCACCCTCATTTATGTTTTGCTCAGAGCTTCTTTTACACTATACTTTGAAGTTATCTAGCTTCAGTCACAGAAGTAGCTAAATTGGAGGCCTTTGTTCTAGGTGTTCGTTTGTAGTCCAGCATGAATTAACAGTCCCCTCCCCCAACAACACTGCAAAGGTGTTAAAACTGTCACTGCAATATTCAGCTTAGAACTGAAAGGAAGGGACTTCCAATCTAAAATTCTTCCTCTCTGCCTGCAGTAAGAATTATGTATTTATTTAATAATGTTGCCAGCAGTAGAAATAATTATTTATATAAACACTTTCAAATTTAATTTTTGCAAGCAAGTTTCAGAAAATTCTTGATTATTTCAGTGTGTTTTATTACTAGTAACTTTTGAATTAACCCTATTTCTGTACACAAGCCATTATTATGTTAACTTATTTTTGCGTGCCCATTTCTTTCTGAGGCACAGCTGTTTTGTGACATGCTGTTTTGGTAATTTCCTGACATTCTACTCATCTCCACATTTTTAAAATTACAGTAAAACAATAATATGCAAACCTGACTTCATGATACTGGCACAGTAAAATAATCTACTGAAATCTCACTGTAGTCTACAGTCCATTTAGTGAAACATTTTTTTTTGGGGGGGTGGGTGGTTCCTTACTGAATATTTTAGGAAATAAAGTATCACTTGTATTACGCATATTCCACACTGCTTTGTATGGAATACTCAGAGGGTCACCTATTCATGATGTGCAAACATACTAGCTTTGGAAGGGAAAATGTTTTGTAAAGGAAAAAGGGGTTGACTTTGATTTTTTCTGTTTTAAAAATTTTAGCAAAATGTAGAATCAGTGCAAGACTGTTTTTGTTTGACTGAGTTATTTGTAAGGTATGCAAAGTAATAGTGGGAGGACCCCACAGCAAATGAGAATAGTAAATGTATGTGCACATACATTAAAGGAAAAATTAACACAAGGAAGCACCTTGTGTTGAGGGTGGTACCCTCAGGATTGAAAGGTAAGTGGTATGAGAGATGTTTTATTCTGTCAAAATATGAATGTATGAGAGAAAGAAAAGAGAAAATATAAGTTAAAAGTTATAGATAAAGTTAAAACAAGTTCATGAGCCCACGCATGATTGGGACGTAGACTGTAAACTGTAAAAACAAATGCATCAGCCTACACCATGATTGGGACTTGTACTATACAACAAGTTCATGTGCCCACAGCATGATTGGGACATACACTATACATTGTTAAAACAAATTAATAAGCCTACAGCATGATGGGACGTAAAACTATGCATGGTTAAACCAAAGTCATCAGCCCATAGCATGCTGGGACTTAAATGTGACTGTGTGGAAGTACCCTCAGAGGGTCTAAAACAGTGGTCAGTTCTGGACACAGTACCTATCCGCCCCATTATCCTGGTCGCAATGCTGGAGCTGTAACCTTTTATCTCACGCCGGAATGAAAGTAAAGGGGGCTGTGGAAAAAGGCTGATCAGAACCTCTCATCTGTCATTAAACACTGACAGACTTATTACCCCTCCCCTCCCCGTATGGTGTGTGGATTACTACAGTTATTTTTTGTCCTCGGAAGTGCCAGGGTCCAGGATTGTAAGGTAAGCCTTACCTTTTTTTTATTTCTATTTATAAAAGAAGGAAATGGGAGCCAAGGTAATCAAGCCAATCCCTGAAAAGGCAACACCTGCATATTTTATGTATTTCAGTTATGGGAAGGAAAGTTGTAAATATCTGCATGACTGCTTTCAGCTTACTAAGAATTGTTCTGGTGTGGTGTTTCTATTAAATGGAACTTATGATAACACTAAATTGCTGACATTGAAAGGTATATTAGAAGAAAAGAAAAGCAAAGTAAATGGCGAACAAATGACAGCATTTTATTCTTGGTACAATGAAGCATTTAAAAGGAAAAAAGAGTCAGCATTAAGAGGGTTGCAGGATGCTAATAAGAAATTGTTGCAACAGGTAAAATAGGTTAGAAAGGCAGTACAGATCAGTAAAAAGGAGTCCCTGTATCCTGTCTTAGCAGGTTTGGAACAAACTGAGGATGGCCAAAAAGCACAAAATTCTGAAGATGATAATCCTCCAGTAGCTACTGTACCCCCACCCCCATATGTGCATGTACGGATACTTCCTATGGAAGACTATGTTGTTTCTCAGGCCCCTACCTTGCGGTTCACTGTCCACTGGACACCCAGTTTGTGTGATACTGGTACATCTCAGACTAGTTCCCCTGTTCAATCTTCATCTTCTGAACAGGCAACTGCACTCGAGGGGGGTTCTTCATATCCTTATCAGATAGCTTCTACTTCCCCAACAGTGCCATTAGTATTTGATACTGGTACATCTCAGACTAGTTCCCCTGTTCAATCTTCATCTTCTGAACAGGCAACTGCACTCGAGGGGGGTTCTTCACATCCTTATCAGATAGCTTCTACTTCCCAAAAGGGCCATTAGTATTTGACACTCCTGTATCTCACCATACACGTTCACATCACAGGGTACAACTGCAAATTACAACCTCTGGAGGGGATCCTTTGGCACCTCTTAGGGAAAATCTTTGGGACTAAGAATATTGAACTTGTTCATTGTCCTTGGCCCCTGTTTATTTGCATACTACATACAAATATTTTACAAATATTAGGGAAGACCCATTGAAATTCAAACAGATATCAAAAACTATAATAGAATGTTACAATCCTACTTTGACAGATTTAAATACACTGCTCAGGGTAGTTAGTTCAGATGACATAAGAAAGCAATTACTGGAAAAAGCTGAGAACATATTTCACTCTCACAGGGAATGTATTAACAGGTAAATGGACATCATTGTTAAACAAAGTTATGGATGTGTGTCAAGTTAGGACTGTCTGGTCTAAAATATAGGCATGTAAACAAAATAAAGGGGAAGCCCCTGCAGACTATCTGAGTTGCCTTAAAACAGTGTTTGCTAGACATTCAGGAATACCAGACCCAGAAGGGCAAGCTAAGCCAGCTACTGCAGCAGCCTTTGTGCTGGATCGGCAAGCTCCTGTACAAAATCAAAAACAGCAAGTGCTCATACACTGGCAAGCTTTAAGACTTGCAGACTTTATTAAGTGCAGCAAATCACTGTACAGAGTTTCAGGAAAAATGTAGAAAGGTTACTAAGGATAAGAGGTTAACTTTACAAATCAGGCAGTTGGAAAACCCAAGGGGTCATGGCAGAAGCAGGGGGTGGGGTAGAGGAAATGCCAGATGATTTAGCAAAAGTACTAGCTGAGGGGAACAAGGTGCAGTTTTGCTGCCAACAACAAGCTGGCAGTGACCCTCTGGCTTCATCTCTAACACATCTTACTTCAATTGTAATGAAGCAGCACACTGGACAGGGGAATCCCCACACAGGCAAATGCAGAAAGTCAAAAATACTTGGACTGAATGGCAACCAAATTAAAATAATGCAGTTTTTCCAACACCACCTACACAGATTGGAAGGACTCAGGAAGCTCCATACTGACTAGGTCAAGGAAATAACAGAGAAGCAAATTTTAACCCTCTACTGCCAATAGATCAAAATTAACCCTACGTTAAGATCAAAATAAATTAAAATAAAACAACCTTTTCACTAGGTCTGTGTTAAAAATTACTTCAGACAGTCAGATACAAGTATCAGAGCATAAAGTAAAGGCAGTCGGAGTGACAGTATGGTTACATATCCTGTTTCGGAACCCATCCCCATGCCTTTTGGTCTAATCGAAGAAAAGCATCCTTTTCTTGTGAGTACAACTGCACAAGTAAATCGGCTAGGAAGAGATTTGTTATGCACTCTGGGTTCTACTATTTACTGTTCCCCAGAAGTGCTGTTTCTAAATGTTCTGACAGAATCTGAGGGGGAAGTTTTAGCAGAAGGTGAGGAACAGCCTGTTGGAAGCATACAGACCAGATGGAGAGTTACTACAGCAGATACCTGCCAACTTGTAGGCAAAGCATGCAAATGAACTAGGTATACTGAAATCTGCAGAATCAGGAAAAATAAAATTAAACCCATCAAAACCTCTCCCTAGTGTGCCACAATATCCACTAAAGCTGGAAGCAGACCAGGGAATCAAACCTGTAATTCAGTCTCTGATACAGCAAGGGATAATAATACCAGCCCTGTAATACTCCTATTTTCTCCACTTAAAAAGGCAGAAAAGGATACTTAGATATGTACAAGACTTAAGGGCTGTAAATAAATGAGTACTGCCTACTTTTCCTGTTGTTCCAAATCGAGCACGAATACCGCGTTGCATTCCACCAACAGCTAGTTACTTTTCTGTAACAGATTTATGTTCTACATTATTTTCTATACCTATTCACCCTGACAGTTAGTTTCTGTTTGCTTTTACTTATCAGGGACACCAATATACCTCTACATGATTGCCACAAGGATATACTGAATATCCTTCATTATTTTCTCAAAGTCAGAAAAAGGATTTGGAGAATGTGACATTTCCGGGTGAGTCTGTGTTAGTACAATACATAGATGATTTATTAATAGCATCAAATTCCTTTCAGCAATGTCAGCAGGATACCTTGCATCTTCTGACTATCCTTGCAGAAAAGGGACACAAAGTGTCGAGAGAAAAACTGCAGTTGTGGTCACCTCAGGTACATTATCTTGGTCATTTAATATCACAGGGTAGCAGACTAGTGTTACCATATCGTATTCATATAATATCTAAGGCCCCACATCCAACTACTCAGTGACAGCTTAGGTCTTTCCTGTGTGTGACAGGATACTGCAGGCAGTGAATCCCTAACTACACCAAAATTTCAAAACTTTTGAAAAATCTTTTAAAGCAGCATACACCAGAGAGACTCTGCGACAAATGTGAAGAGGAAAACTCATTTCATAATTTGAAACAAGCTTTAGCTACTGCCCCATCTTTAGGGTTACCAGACTATAATAAGACTTTGATTTTATTCTGTCATGAAAGAAATGGATTTGCTCGAGTATTTGCACATAAACATGGGGACAGCTGTCGTCCATTAGCTTATTACTGTATGGAACTTGATTCTGTTGCAAAAGTTTTTCCACCCAGTTTAAGGGCAGTTGCTGCTGTTGCCCTTCTAGTTAATCTTGCACAATTGCTGGTGCTTGGGAATGATCTCACAGTAGCTGTCCCTCATTCTGTATCATTACTTTTGCATAAAATGAAAACTCAACCACTACTGACTGCACAACTAACTCGATTTGAACTTACACTTTTCTCATCCATCTATTTCTATGAGCGGCTGTCCTGTTCTAAGTCCTGCATCTCTGTGGCCTACTGCTGATGATGGTGATGCGCATGATTGTGTGTCTGTAACTAACTATTTGCTTTCTCCTAGGAAGGACACTCCTATACCCAATGCTGATCTCAACTTTTTCATGGTTGCCTCATGATGAAGAAATCAAAGAGGCCAACTGACTGTGGGAATAGCCGTTTGCACCAAAGACATAATATTGTTGCAACAAAAATTAGAGGGTGTTCACTCTGCTCAAATAGCTGCAATAGTAGCTTTGCAAAACATCTATGAGTTAAACAAAGACAATGTGGCCCATATTTATAAAGACAGCCATTATGCTTTTGGGATGGTACATGATTTTGGGCTATTTTGGAAAGAAAGAGGGTTTTTGACCTCTTCTGGAAAACAAATTAAAAAATTCAGGGTACATAAAATCATTGTTAAGTGCACTTCTGCAATCCAAGAGGCTGTCTGTAATCAAATGTTGTCCACATCAAAAAGGCCAGTATGTTGTAAAAAAGGGTAGCAATTTAGCACACCAAGCTGCTAAACAAGCAGTAGATTGTTTCAAAAATCTGTTTATGTTAACGATAACAAACTACAACAGAAATGATGTGTTTGAAGTTGAAAAATTGAGATGCTTTCCAGATGAAGCATCACAGGGACAAGTTCTGAGGTGGCTCAATGATGGATGTAGAAAATCCTCTGACACCATATATGGCCACATCCGGCTGGCTGACTGGGGCGGCTGCCACTCTGCTACCTTACCTGGTAAGGGCCTATCAACTAAATGCCCTTACATGTAAGACATCTTTATTTAATCAAATTACCTGAAGTTAGTATGCCCCTCATGTCTCCTCTTTGATACTTCAGTATTTTTCAAAATTGTGGGATATGTCAGGACTATAATGTAAGTAAAAATGTCAACATTAAAGCTGCATGTTTACCTCCTTCCTGGAGAACGTTTGTTAACATGCACTTGGACTTCATTCAGATGCCTAGGACTAATAATGTGCAATTTATTTTGTTGGTGGTGTGTATGTTCTCAGCAAGGGTGGAAGCTTACCTCTGTCGCAAACCTGGTGCAGTCACAGTAGTTAAAAAATTCTGTATGCTTTTATACCAAGATTAGATATACCATGTAATATCAATACTGACCAGGGAACACATTTTAATAATTCTTTACTTAAGGGATTAGGCAAACCTTTTTATACTAACTTGAGTCTGCACTGCACCAACCATCCACAGCCATCTGGATTAGTGCAAAGGATAAACAGAACCATTAGGAATAAAATTTCAAAGATTTGTGCTCAAACACACAAAGTAGCCTGCAGCACTACCCTTAGCATTAATGAGTATGAGGGCATCACTAAACGATACCAGGAAGTTGAGTCCATATGAAATGTTACTGGGAAGACCCATGCCCCTTCCACCTACACCTCTAGTGGGAAATGCTGATTGAACCTTGTCAAACGATGCCATAATTTCATATTGTAAGAACATGATTCATATTTTGCAGCAATATCATCAAACAGTAAGAGCAGCGTTACCAAATCCTCATGACCAGCCCTATTATCAACTACAGCCGGGTGACTGGGTTTATGTAAAAATTTTCACGAAGAAGAACAGCCTCAGCCCGAGGTGGAAAGGTCTTTTCCCAGTCCTGGTAAAAACCTTGACTGCTGTTCGCTGTGCAGGACTACCAACTTGGATCCATTCATCTCATTTCAAGAAGGCCATGCTGTGCGTGGACCCCAGATGATTCACTGCAGCCAATAGGGGGAGATCGAGGAGCAACAGATAAATCATCTACCCAGTGACAATGTCAAGGTCAGTAGCAGTCCATGATGAAGCCAATGACAACAGGTACTCTTGCTTGGTTTCTGCTGCTGTTTCCTTCTATAAACTGGTTGAGAGAAAACAGTTTCTTGCTTGCCCTTTGGCAATATGCCAAAAATTTAAACACAAACTGCTGGATATGTTCGCATGTACCTCATCAATCTAAGGCAGGCATTCCTATGATTCCCATCCCTGCATCACACCTGTCATTTGAAAAGGACCTTAATGACATTAGTCTAACCTGGCATAATGTAAGTGCTTTTTCAAAGGCTGTCTCTCTTTGACTTGCAACCACACACCATGGAGACACATGGTATGCCAGAAATGGGACTGTACTAGTGTGACAAAGCAAATGTAATGACAGCAGGCATGCAAGTGTGGTAGACTCTTTGCACTTAAAAAGTTATGACTGGGGGCGTGGCCTTAAGGCACTTTGACTTAACAAATATGAGTATGATATGGTGGTGGTCCACGTACGGATTAACAACTTGGTGCAGAAAACCCTGAGGTAAATGCAAGAGGAAAGTCAGAACTCTTCAAGCATATCACAAATTAAGGCAAGACTCTGTTCCTGAACAGAATCTTGTCTTTTTCTAGAATGATGGCTAACTACAAAGAAAAGATAATTGGCTTTAGCAATGGGCTAACTAGTTGGTGTCATTCCAATTGGATCCAGTATGTGTCAGTATGGGACAAGATGCTCAACTGCCCTACTTGCTTGGCTAAGGATGACCTGCACCTCTCGTTCCAAGTCTTACAGACACTAGTTAAATCTTTTGCTGCCTTTTTTAGGCAGACTCCAGCTAATGGACACCCCAACATGAATAACACATCAAATCCAAAACTCAATCACACTAACATGGTCCTGCTTAATGCCACAAGTCTTAACAGCAAAATGCCCAACCTTGAGGTTTTCCAGCATTTGGATATCACCTATGTCTGTATAATTACTGAAAGTCGGTTTAAATGTTCAGAGGGCACTTCCTCCATACCTGAGTTTTGTATCTGCCATGCTTTTAGACCTGACGGAAACTGTGATGGTAACTCCATATTTGTTAGAGACCATATCACCTCAAGACAGATTCTCAGAGTACCATAAACAGAGCTCACTGAGCACCAAATCAACTAAAGACAAGCTATCAGTTTATAGCCTGTTACAGGACACCTTCCACCTAATCTCTGACAATCATGTAAAGTTCCTAAGTGTAATTGATTAAACAAAAACTCACTGGACAAGTTAACAAAGCCATTAAAGGGCATAATATTCCTGACCTGGTCCTTATGAATATAACGTCTTCATGTACTACTCCCCTGTTATCTGCTTCCCCAGGTAAGTCAGATCATAAACTAAAGACCTTCACCTTTAAAATCTCTAAACCTGCTGATCCAATATCTCAGAATTCAAGGATTTCAAATGCATGAATCTTATCAAATTCTGTGATGAAGTCTCAAAATTCACTTACAACAACTTCACCCCAAACAGTGCAACAGCAGGTAGTTTCACAAAGGATTTCTTTGCTTACTTAGAAAAATGTATTGAATTGGCAGTCCCAACCACATCTAAATAGAACAGGAAATTTAAAAACAAATCACCTTGGTGGTCTACCAATATGAATAAACTCTACAATAAAATGAAAAAAAAACTATCTCAAATAATCAGCATTTCAAAAGACCCTCTAATCAAGAATGACATCAGCATATTAACTAAAAACCTGAAAAATACCATCATGTCTACTAAGGCAGCCCTAGAACTTAGGTTAGAATCTGAAGATAATGACAACTGCACAACCTTCTTGATCTATGTTAGACAACTAAAAAATAACGCCCAACGCTGCTCTGAATGTATCCATAATGGCACCACTTACTCTTGCACAGTAAATATTGCCAACATGCTAGCAAACAAAATCAGAGTGAATTTTACTCCACAAATGCTATCCAAAGCCTACTTATCACTGAAGATCTCAGCCCCACCCCCCATCATCACGAACTGAACATGAACTGAAACTGTTCTCTAAGCCAAACAATACTTCCTCTATAGGACCTCATAAAATACTTTGCTGTTTATAGACAAACAAGATGTCTTATTTTTTTTGTTTTTTTTGTTGTCTTGTTGTCTAGAAGTCCACTAAACACAGAAAGCATTACAAGAGCTCTGGGAACACAGGTTGACAGCAACCTCTTTTTTGATCACCACATTGCCAATGTGTCAGAAAGTCCTCCTGTGTGGCACATCTCATTACTAAGGGTTTTGCATCCGAGAAGAAAGAGGTCATTGTCTCCCTGTACTCTTACTTCATTAGGCCAAATCATTGAGTACAATGCCCATTTGGCATGTACCTCACTAAACACCTGCAACAACTGGAGAGGCTGCAAAAGTACCTCACAAAGAGGATCCTAGGCCTTAAACATTTGTCCTATATGAACAGACTAAAAAAACTCCAACTATTCTGTCTCATATCACCTAGTTAGAGGCAATCTCTGTGTGACTTACAAAGCCATGTCTGACCCAGCTATGTTAGAAATACTACATCTGAAGAAATCCCAATCCCTCCGCACCACACGCTCCAGAGACCTCAACTTCATTACCACAATCAACAGAACATGCTGGAGGGACAGGTTCATAACCCAGAGATTGCCCATGCTATGGAATAGACTTCCCATACATGTCAAGCAGAGCACCTCACTGGGCCTCTTCAAGAGAAATCTTGATGAGTGGATGGGAAATAGAAAATTCACCCCAGGGATCACACCAGTGGCTTTACTCAATAGAGGCACTGCTAAGGTCAGGTGGCACAATGCCAGGGTAATCCTATGGGCTAGGCTTGTAAAGGCTTCAGGGCCATTAGCCTAGTACACACCTATGAACCTAAATACCTCAGGTTAGTCTAGCAAAATCAGGGTTGCCTTAAAGTAAGAACAAAGATCAGCAAAATCACTTGGGAGGTTTTGAATCAGTTGAAGATCACATATAGATTACAGAAATGATTTGGCTCTGTAATAGTTGTAAGAAGTTTTTGTAAATACACTTAGCTAAAGCATCACAAAACTGCACCCCCAAATTTGTTAAAAAAAAAAAGAAGAAAAGAAAGAAACAAGATTATATTACTGAAGGGAAAAGGATCAGAGAAGCACTGAAAGTTAAGGCTAAACAGATCTGTCTTGGTATAATTAAGCCTAGATCCAGAGATATGTCTAAATTGTGAACATTTACTTGAATGTTTAAAAATATCTTGTACAAGATTAGATAAATAAACCATAAGGTGATTTGCATGAGGACATCAGATGATTAACAACCAACATTTCCATCCCACAGATGGCTGACTCCTTCAAAGCTTGGGTCACTAACTCAAATTAAAAAGGCAACAGGATAAGAGACAGAGGGCATCTCTACCAGATTCTCCTGGGAATAAAAATTACAAAACAAGATAGCCTATCCCATGTATTAAAGTGAACTCAAGTTCCCTGATATATTCCTAAAATATATAAACATTCTTGCAGGAAATAAGCTGTAAGCGGAATCTTAGTAAGGAAGGACATCTTCACCCCACTAAATGGCATTTCAGCAGTGAGGAGGATGAGTGCCATAAAAAGGAAGAACTCCCTAGATGTTAATGAATGAAAAGGTGAAATCACTTTATATTGTTTTGGTTTGAAAGCTTCAAAGACAGCTACACAAGTCTAAATGGACTAAACTTGGTAGGTTCTTGCACCTATAAATAAACAGCATGTGCTGTGTTTAGAAATAGCTTTCCCTATTTTTTGCTGAGTTTAACTCAAACTTCATCTGTATGCAACACAGTGGTTGAAGCTGAAAACCCATAAAAAGGGCATTTTTGTAGGATAGCAAGCCCCCTTAGACCTCCCATCCCTTCGAAGTGTGGGTTTCATGCCCGCCACTGCCTCTTAACGTGTATATACTAATTCCACAACTGTACACTCATAGAGAAATCATGCCAATTACTGCCATTATCCATACAAAAACCACACAAGCAGAGACTTGATAAGGAAAACAGTGACTGACCACGTTACACTAGACAAAGAGTAGGGCAGCATAAAACATGAAACTGGTCCATAGGAACCTGCAAGACAAGGAACTTTACACCTTCATGGTTTTCTTTAACCTGGATAAAAAGATGTGTGAAAAGGAAAAGCACTTGTACAATATAAATGAGAGATAATTTTGTCCCAGGGTTGTTTTCCAAAGCATCTGAAAGTTCTCCCTTTGCTACTGGAAACCAACTCCCCTGCCTGGCTGTGTACAACTGTTGAAAGTGTACACTTATTTTTTTTCTGTATGCCCAAAATATGATGATCACATCACAGACCTAATTTACCTGTTCAGAGTGGTACAGCAAAAGGCTGCAATGACACAGGCTAGACATTTAAAATATATATTTTGTGACTATCTCTTATGGAACAAGGGGCTTATGCTTATAATGTAACCCATGCTTTAATAAGTTCCCATCTCCAGCTGATATCAAGGGATGCCTGACACAGAATGACAGACTGGTAAGCAGTTCCCTAAGTGCAATGCCTGTCACAAGTGATGGTAAATATAACATTTCTGCCCTTATCTCTTTAATGACAAGTGAGTAACCTACTGGCTCTAGTGATGTGTGCGTGTGTGACTAGCAGATTTGAATTAGTAAGAATTAGTAATGTATTCCTGTGAATCTGATAGTCCCTTAATTGCCTTTGATATACAGTTTAAGGAAATGCATCTTAGTGTGACGTCTGGATCATTTAAGTTGCTGTGTTGAAAAGTTGAGTCACAAGTAACCTACCAGAAAACCGTGTGAAAGTCACCATCTTGCAGCTGTGTAAAATAATGTTTTTATGCAGACTGTGTATGCCTCTCTAGTCGGTGAATTCTGTTTCACATTTAGCAGTCCTGAATACTCTACATGTTCAGTTTTGCTTGTGTTTATACAGTCTGAATTCAGTGGTAGTACAATGATGGCTCAGAGAAGCAATTACTGTGTAAAGATGCTAAAATGTTGTGAATACACATGAAGGCATGGCAGAAATAGTCTAAACGTTACCTGCATTATAGCATTAAAACAGACGTTCACCTGCACTTCAAAAAGGTTTTGGTGACTTTTCCAAAATTAATTTTCTGTTGATTGAACAAATGAAGTCAAATAGGTTTTAGGGTGGCATAAGGTCACTTGTACAATGAAACATATAAATCAGTTTCTAATGCAGTGTCATGGACAAGAAAATGGTAGTCAGACAGATTTGGTTTTAATCCCACCATAAACAAATGATTTAATGTCAATGCTCACAAGGGGGCCTTACAATAACCAACCACTGGACACCCGAGCATGTGAATAACATGGATTATGTTCCTTGGATGTACCCCAGTGCTCACAAAAAAAAAATGTCTGATGCCCAACAGAAAGATGGTGTACAGTCACACCACTGCTTAAAGTGGGAAAAATGAATGATGAAAACAAATCTGGTTCACTACCTACTTCAACAACTGCAACTAGGCCTCAATAGCAAACATGAAATATGTACTGCTGCCTGCCCTCGGTATGAGCTTCTAACCTCCACAAAAGTCTAGGACTATACACTAACCACTTACTATCTGCATCTCTGGCATAGTGCCCCAGACCACTTTCTCACCACTCTTTTTCTCTGAAAGTCAGTATCTTCGGCGCTGCTTAATCATGGTAACTACATTTTGAACAAATTGTTACATACATACATACATACATGCACGCACGCACGCAAGCACACACATTTTTTAACACTATTATTTATCACTTAAGACAGGCAAACAAACATTAATACAAAAGAAAACTAAACATATTAACATGTCTCCAGTTACATACATTATACATTGCATATATTCTTTTTTATACCTGTCATCAGTCTGGCACTACATAAACTGCTTAATTCCTGCCTTCCCTTAAACATCCCTCTCCTGAACATTATTTTGCATCTATTGTTCCCACAATTTCCATTTATTTCTATGCAATTTTCTCCTTCCCTTTTCTAAAGATCCTACTTCCACTTATTTTATCTGTTATAATATTCAGTCCTTTAAATACAGCTGGTTTAAACTTTGATTACAATTTTCTAGTAACTGCTTTTTTGCAACCAACAAAATTAAGTTTAACAAGGTCTTACTATGCCTAGGCAATTCTGATCCCGTGTCTCAGCTCAAAAGAATTACTTACTTATACCCATTTGCTCAGCCAATGACAGTACTCTGAAGGGAATTTTTAAAATCTGCCAATTCATTACATTCCCAAATATATGCCCAGTTACCTCTTTCCCTCCTCATCACACATCCAACATGTGAAAACTCCTCTGAAGTCTGTTTGGGGTATAAAAATAGCTCTGCAAACATTTACATGCAAAAGTCCTACACCCTCCAGATTTTGTTGCATATTTGGGAGCCATACATATATCCTTCCATTGTTCCCTTGTAAAATGTTATCCAATCTCTCTTCACAATCTTTTCTAACCTCCTCTGACTGATTCTTATAGTTATTATTTAATATATTATATGTCCGACTAAATATTCATTTTTAACAGCAGCTTTTGTTCTAGTTTCAACTAAAAACTCTACCAGGGCAGGTCTTTCACCTAGGGTTCCTGTATCCATTTCTCTTTCCCTATACTCTGAGATCAAGCCATGGTAGGGAAGGCAATCACTAGCCTGCAATCCAAATGACTTTTTGGTTTCATCCTATCCTATTACCTTTATCTCCCTAGTTATTTACTCCCAATATGTTGATTCCTTTGCCAGTTTTCTTCAGTAAATTCCAGTCCCTCTTGCCTATTCTCTGTACCCCTACTTGTTACTACCCATATAAGCACATTTTTTTTCTCCATTCTCATGCTGGCTTATAATATTCTGTATTGCTGTTATTATACTCCTTAAGGATCTGCATCTAAATTCCCACTCTATCCTTATTTCTTGAATTTCCCCCTGCGTCGCTGTCATCCCTTTCCACTTTGAAATGTAACCTTTTACTTGCATTATGTACCTGAGCCTTAACTGTATAGTTCTAAAATATCCCTTCAAATCAGGTAATCCTATACCACCTTTTCCTATAGGAAAGATCACTTTATCCACTTAGCTCTTGCCCTCTCCTCCCAGATAAATTCCTTCAACTCTCTATTAATTATTGCCCACAACTTCTCCTCTGACTTGACAAGAATACGCCTGACCTGTATATAAAACTAAAGGGACTATAACATTTTTACTGCTTGTATCTTGCATAGCCATAAACAAGAGCTTCCAGTTTATCAGTTTTGTATTATATTTTAGCCTGTTCCCATTTGTCTTTACCTGCCATAACAGAAGCCTTTTTATTCCATAGTCCTAAATACTTCACCATATCATGGCCCTATAAATTGGAGTATTGTCGAACCAATTAATGTGTGAGTAAATAATTTACACTATATCCTTTGTTTTATCTTCAATAATTTTATATTATGGAAAGACTTGAAACTGTCTAAAAATGTTCCACAGCACTGAGGTGTCCTTTCCTGGCTTTAACAGGTACAAAATAATAGCATCTTCAAAAAATCCAACTTTTCTTGATTACCATACCAATTATATCCTTGAATTTCTGAGTCTCTTATTTTCTTTGCCAATGGCTTTAAATATAAAGCAAATAAACAGAAAATATGACACCTCTGCCTGGTTCATCTGTTTAGACAGAACTTGCCAGGGAAGAACTTTCCCACTTTAGTTCTTCATTCAACCGTTAATATATCCCCCAATCAACCTTATTTGTGTATCAGGGAATGTAAATGCTTCCAATGCCCTACTCATAAAATACCAGCTTACTCTAATTCTGCCAACAGCAGCAGTATTTTCTTAAACTCTGCTTCCCTGTAGATTATCACAGTTCTATTAATGTTGTCAAATGTTTGCCTCCCCTCAACAAAACCACACTGATCCATACCTATCAATTTTGGTACCACCTTTGCCATTTTTTTCACTAATATAGACATAAATATTTTATAATTATGATTTAAAATTAAAATGAGTCTATATGAAGGTGTATTTGATAGGCCTTTACTGCCTTTATGTATTAAAAACCAGCACAGCTTCCCCTCCTTTAAAAATATTGTTAAACAAAACCTTCCAGATCTTTATCAGTTTCTTTCAACCTAACTTTCAAACTTTCATAGGAATACCATCTGTTCCTGCAGACTGATTATAAATCACTGTTTTTATCTCATTTCCTCCTATCTTAACTGTTAATTGTTGAGCCTCATATACTTTTAACCACAGCATAACTAATTCTTCCATAAATATTTCCATTTGCGCTCTTTCTTGATTTTCACATTAATTTAATTAAATGTTCATAAAATTTCTAAAATATTTTTAATACTTACTTATACCAGGATCTCTGGTTATTTTTTGCTATTGACTCCCTATGTTTGCTGACAACAGTTTCTTATTTTCTCATTAGCTGCAGTTGTGCCTTTTCTTTGTTCTGTGAGATTCACCTTATTCTGCAGAACTTTAACCTTTGTCAGCCTCTCTAAATAATTCATATTACTTCTTAACCATATCTCTTTCTATTTTACTTCTACCCTATTTTTAAACTCCATTTTCATCTTATCCCACTCACTGGTTATAACTTCTGAAATAAATTTCTATCTTCCATAATAACTCTTGAATAATTTCCACTACCAATTCCTCTTTTTTTAACAGGAAGGCGGGAAACTGCCAGAGTCTCAACTTTACTTCATTACCCTGCATTTTGTCTTGGTTTGAAATTAGTTACTGGACATGTGGAAGTTTTCAATTAAATGCACATGTTCCTGTGAAATATAATTTCTCTTTAGTCTAGCCTAGTTATTACACCTTGGGGAATAATATATAAATTCTCTCAGAATCCCTACTACTGAATTCATGTCTTCCATACCAAATATTTACAGAATGCTCTTCAGAAATCTACCCTTTTTGGTTACATTTATTTTCTATGTCCCTAGTTTCTCTTGCATGTCCATTTGAACCTATGTCACATTTTCAAGACTTTTGTTTTAATAAACCCCCTCAAATAACTAAATACATTTTCAGAACACCTATAACTTATTAACATAGAAGAAATACACACAAGTATGCACATCTTCAAAAATGAATCCTCCAGATAGGTCACCCATATCAAGACCTGCATTCACAGGCATTACCTAACCTAACCTAAAATTAAGATTACTCATGTGAAAGCCTGTGCTCCCACTTATACTGATTGGTGTCTGTTCTTTTCTTATCCCTACTCCCCTCCCAGATGTGAAACACAGCTTAGATACTTTTAGAAAACATTAACTTTTAGCCCCAAGAAAAAGTGCACTGGTTATCTTTCAATAAATCTGAATTATACATTGTTCTATTAAATGCCTTAAAGTGTTAAGGCTGCTAGGGAAGCTGCTATGTCTTATTTGCTTCCAATAATTTCATACTTTATTCTTTACTGAACTGCTTGCCATTGTACCTTTAAATTATGCATTTTCCTCAGCAAGTAATGCTCAAAACTCTAGAGATTAATTGACTGCACTTGCCAATCAGCTGGTCTCCGCAGAAACATAGCAATGAGAGAGAAAAAATAAACAGCTAACAACTCTGCAGATGCATAAAGGAATCTTTGTCAGTTTTACTCAGAATGGAACAGAATGTACAACTGTTTTTAGCTGCAGACTTCTTGACTCCTACTGAACATTTATTAGTGAAAAAATCAGTTCACATGGCTTTCCTCATTTTGACTTATTTTTCAAGCTACTTGCTTACAAAAAGACGTGTTTATAGATTAAGCCACGGGCATTAATCCACACATTCATTGTTCAAAAAATAAGAGAAAACATCTCAACTCTACATACAATGTAATCAGTGCACTTTTATACCCACCTCCACCAGACCAAGATCACAGCATATTAACTTAAACCTCCTTTTGTCCAGCCTTTCTTGTCTTATAACATTGTAAAGCTATATTTCTTACAACTTGTTTAATATCTTTATCACATACAACAATCACTGAAAATACTCACCCACCCCAACATTTAAAATACTCCTGACTACATACTACACAAAACTGCCTTACTATACAACATCCTATTTAGATCATACATCATAACATATTATACAAAATTATTATTAAGAACAAAATTGCTTTACTCACAGTTCCTTTTTCCCTTTTAGTGTCCTACTAGGTATGTTCTTTACAGTAAAAAGGCCAATCTTCCTTAGCAAAGCCATGTTTCACAAATGTGACTGACACTTTACAATCTCACATTTATTCACTAGTTTCAGTGTTGCTGCTTTTCTTCCTGTTCATCTTCATCTTCCAACACAAGACTCTGGTTCAAGTCTAAGGTAATCCTGGTTCTTCTAGTCAACCTCTGTGCTTTTTTTCTCTCTCTCAAGCATTTTCCTTTGGAACATTGGAAAAGGTTTCACTAGCAATGTCTCTCTGTGAGCTTTATTGTTAAAAGAATGAGAAGCAGAGTCCCCTTCTGTTTGATGGCTCACTTTTTGTTGAATAAACTTTTGTATTTCCTCCTTAGATTGTTCTGCATCAAAAATATCTATGATAATCAGGAAAAAATATTCTGAAAACAGTTGGAAGAGCAGCTTGAATCTCACATCCGCCTGAAGACATTCCCTGACTACTGGGATACATTTGTATCTCTTCTGCCTGATGTACAATGAATATTTATTTTCCACAAATACCCTGCTCGCTCTAATTTTTAATAGTTTTCCCTTCTACCACAGTTTTGTCAGCATCAACTTTTTCTGATGGAATGATTGCATCTTTACTAATACAGGTCTTGGATGCTTTTTCGTGGCCAGGTTTGAAGCATAAACTTTATGTGCTCTTTCAATTAACAAATCCTGCTGTGGAATACCAGTCCAGTTGCTTAATTTGCACTTTCATAAAGTTATTAGAATATGTTCCTTCCAGTTTCTCTGGTACAGCAGAAAATCTCAGGTTTTCTCTGCACCCGCTGTCTTCTAACTCAGCCATTTGTTTGAAACAGCTTTTCTTATGAAGTCTCATACTCAGCCAGCCTTTTATTCATTTCAACCTCTGATTTTTCAGTTTTATCAGTACATCAGAACAGCTGGTTAAAACGTTTTCTGTTGTTTCCAGACTTTTGTTATTATAGCTGATATATTCCTTCAATGTTTATTTGAATAACCTCAGAGTACATTTGATTTATTTTTTACTGTAAATTACTGGACGTCATCTCTTGTACTGAAACTTGAATACTTTTTGCTTAACAGCTGAAGGATTCTTTTCAGTCAGTGTTCTCTCTTCACTTTTTCATGCTTTTTCTTTCAGATTCTCTAAATTTCTTCTTTACTGACATCCAGACAGTGCACTTAGCAGCCAGTAACTGAATTTTACTCAAGCTGGCAAAATTACTAGTTCTTATTTCTCGGTTTCTTTTTTTCATACTGGGAAAGCTGACATTAAGCTGTTGTATTTAAGTTCCCCAGCACACATTATTTAGGAAAGCTGATAGAATTCTCCAATTTTCCACAGCTTTTGTCCTGACAAAGTAGTTCTGCTACAATCCTAGATTGGAGTTAGGGACCCACCAACTGATGTGCCCCTCTTAAAAACTAGATAATAACACAAACAAAAATAATGGTAGTGGTGTAGAGGAGTCTTGTCAATTAGAGGTGGATACCAGAAAGTTGATAAAAATAAAGTGTTAACAACCTATTTTCAAAAACTAAATTATAAGTAAATAAACAGGGTCTATATTAGAACATCGAAGTTTCAAAGCTTCGAATGTTCTAATATCGAACCCTATTCAGCGAAAGCTGAAAACATCGAACATACAGAACAGCGAATTTTTTCCTAGGGAAAAAATTTGCTGTTCCAAAACACATACACACAACACAAGCACACCAGACAAACAGCAATCCACACACATACACCTAAAATCTTACATCTAACCCTACACTAAACTATACACACACCACTAACTATCCACTTACCTTAACCCAAACCCTAACCCTAAGGTCCATCACTATCACACACTCACCTCACCCGCGCCCTAACCCTAACTCACCTACCCCGTCCTAAACCTCACGTCCACACAATCTCACACTTACCTGACCCGCACCCTAACCCTAACTCACCTAACCTGCCCTAACCCTCACGTACACACAATCGCACACATACCTAACCTGTGCCCTAACCCTAACTCACCTAACCCGCCCTAACCCTCACATCCACACAATCGCATGCATACCTAACCCGCACCCTAACCCTAACTAACCTAACCAGCACTCAATCGCGCACTTACCTGAACCCGACCCGTAACTTTCCACCACAGCACTGAAAATAACAAAGCAACAGAAACGGACAACCAAATTCTTTCCCTAGGAAACAATGTGGCTTTCTGCTGCTTCGATATTTTCAGCTTTCGCTGAATAGGGTTCGATATTAGAGCATTTGAAGTTTTGAAACTTCAATGTTCTAATATAGACCCAATAAACATATAGCCAGAAGATCTTAAATGGGAATACATACAAATAAAGAAATTAAAACAATAATGACGCAACTTAAATATGCAAAAGTATATACATTTGCGCAGAAGAACAGGAAAATAATTAACTGAAAACCAGAATATTTAAAAGGAAGACCCTAACAAAGCTAAATAACCTGGCTGGGTCTAGCTGAATGAGATACTGAACCTTACTTCAGCTGAGTTATTAAACAATCATACAGACAAACTGCAGAATAGAAACTTACTCAGATGCAGACATACAAAGGTCTTCCAGCAAGACTGTCTAGTGCACTTGATTCAACTCAAATATATTAGCTTATTACTTTTTTCCTACAGAATCCATGGGTATAATTCATTTTACTTCCCACATACTGTCAAAACAATAGTTAAACTAACTGGATATAAACAAAGATGTCAAATCTTGTCATTTTGGGGTATCTGGCTCTTTTACTATCTTAACTGACTGGCCCATTTTATGGCATCAAGTGCAGTTACAGGTAACAACTAATTTTTTAAATCAGAAATATCTCTGCAATTCATTACATAATTACTGCATTTTCCTGTAGAATAGAAATACTTATTTTGTTCTATATTACAACAAAATCCAGTACTCCTAACACTGTTAACACACTTTACAAAGGCAATTTCACAATACAATCTTGGTTGCAGATTTTACAAAGCCAAAGTATAGTGAGCAAACATGTTACAGTCTGAATTAGAACAAGATAGAAATACGAAAAAGTATACTTGTCACAGATTAAATTAGCTTGTCTATCATGGTATCATGACTTCTCACTCATTAGACCCTCAAACAAGTTATCTTGGGGGGGGTCTATATTATATAAGCAAACGCACTGAATTGCGAATGCTATATAATCGACCCACAATCCCTGAAAGCCCAAAATGTCGAACACACAGATTTTTTTTTTTTTTAATGGACCAGCAATTTGTTTTCCCCTGGGAAAAAAATCGCTGGTCCATTAAAAAAAAAAATCAAAACACAAAATAAACTGGGGGGCTTCGCCCCCCACACACCCTACTTAAATATATCAACTCTGAGATCGCACCACAGTGGAGGAAATGGCAATGTCGCAAAAACAAGCCAGTGATTTTTTTTCCCTAGGAAAAAATCACTGTTCTGTGCTTTCGGTATTTTGCCATGTCGCGTAATGACATTTGACTAAACAGCGTTCACAATTCATTGCATTCACTAAAATAATAGGGACCCATCTTTTGGTATCTCAAGAAAACTTGAGATGATGCACTTTTTTTGGTAAAGTATCCCATTCTCTTTCTGGACAGACTAACTGTACTGGCACTAATATTGACACTTATGCTGAATGATGTTATGGAACTGCAAGTCTAAAGTCCACCTAACAAGCTTGCCGTTCTGCCCACTTGTTCCATGTAACCTTTTCAAAGAGCTGTGGACTGTACCAAAGTGAACCTTCTGCTATACAGGCAGGGTTAAAGCTTTTGCAGAAGACAGAGTATTCCCAGACATACTTATTCCATGGATTCCTCCCTATAGTGAAGTCGGTGGCTCAAGTACACAATAGAGTGCTCTTTCCCCTTTGAGGAAATCTGGTTAAGTACTGCCTCCACCTATGGCTCGACAATGAATGTATGACTGCAGACAGGACTGTTTAGTACATGTGATCCACTCAAAGCCTCTTGAAGCATTTGAAATGTCTGCTCACAGGTTGAAGTCCAGACAACCTTACCTGGTCTGTTCTTTCTATAAAGGTCTATAAAGGGAGTGTCCTTTTATAGTACAGTGGGAGATAAATATCCAACAGTACACCACTGTATCTATGAATGCTCTGATATGTGTCTTAGAAGTAGGTGTAATCCATACTCAAATAGCTTCAACCCTGGCATGCTCTGGTCTAAATTTTTCAACACTCATTCTATGAGCGATATAAGACGTACTATCATAGGTTAGTACTAGGCTAACTGTCCTTGCAAGCCATCCCTTGTGAGACTCAAACCCTGCACCTTGTCTTTGTAAGGCAAACACCTTAACCACTGGGCCACCCTCCCAACCCTGGATGTATATGTTACACATGATACATGCTACATTTATTAGTCAGCTTTGCCCTTTCAATCTGTCCAACACCTTCATGAAATGCTGAACATGTTTTGTCAATGATCAGCTATAGATACCATCCAAGTAAGGGAAGGCATAGTCTCCCGTTCCTGCTAGGATGGGATTTACCATCCTTCTGAAAGTTGCTGTGGCAGTCTTCATTCAAGCTCATATAACCCAAAATGGGTCAAAATGCTGACCCTTCTCTGCCTGCAGGTATCAAGGGCACCTGCCAGTAACCCTTTGCAAAATCAGTGGTGGTAAGATAGTTAGCCACACCTAGCTGCTCTAAGGCTTCACCTGTCCTTGGCATGGGGTACGTATCTGACTCACTGTAGCATTATAGTTTTCTACAGTCTACACAGAACCTCATGCTGCAAGCTTTCTTTGGTACCAGCACCACAGGTGAAGTCCAGGGATTGTTAGACTCCTGGATTTTCCCCATTTCTAACATGTCCTGCGGCTTCTCTCTCATAATTTGCTAAACTCTTTCAGTCACTCTGTAATGGATCAGTTTGAAAGTCTTTTTGAATCCTGTGACTACATGGTGTTCCACCAGCTGGGTACAGCCTAGATTACCAGTGAACATACTCTCAAATTTCAGTGAAAATACTCTCAAATTTCAGGAGTACTGTGCAGATTTCCAGAACCGTGACAAAAGACAATTTCTGGGACAGGGCTTCCTCATCCACTGAGGTATAAGTTAGAACCCCATTGTGGAGACCTTCCACCAGATCCCCAATTCCTCCTGGAACCTACTGTACATATTGATTACCAGGGCCTTCCTGTTATGGTAGGCATTTATCACGTTTATCATGTTTGAGTCTCTGCCTTCTGCCTGATAACTCTAACAGGTAATAAACTCTACTAACTTTTTTCAAAATGGTGAAAAGACCTACTAAGCTCTCTCAGGTTGCTTGCAGTTTGTTGCGTCCAACAGTAATGAACACTATCACCTGCTACCCAAAAAATACTCTCTCGCTCTTCCTGTCCTGTCATACTTTTTTCTGCAGTTGTGCTTGGGCCAAGTACTCCTGGGCCATCCCCATGAGTTACCTAAGCCTTGTTCAGATGTTTAAGACATACTCCTGAACAGACTCACTGTGGGAATCATACTCACCCTCCCACTCATTAGTAATTACAACCAGTGGCCCTATACCCTATGACCACACAGCAGTTCAAAGTGTGAAAAAACTGCAGATTTATGGGCCATTTTTATGTAAAGGGATGATGGGGCACATACTTGTCCCACTCCCACTTGAATTTATCTGCAAATGCACTCAAAAGGGTCTTCAGTGAACAGTTAAACCTCTATACCAAATTATTATTCTGTGGATGGTAATGGGGTAGTCATTAAATGTTATATCCAACAGAACATTCATAAACAGACCAGCAGGTCAATATCCATCAAGGAAAATCTACCTTGCTGAAAATATCTAAGACAGCATTTGCCACCTTCTCAGCTTCAAGGGAGACATAGCACCATATTTGGGCTTCTAGTAGCATAATTTTCCATCAGTAGAATATATTTCTTATCTCTGGGGCTTGAGGTACTAGAATGCCTCACAATGTCCACTGCTACATCTGAAATGGCTCCTCAAAATGAGGCAAAGGCAAAAATGCAGTTTTGGCTTTATCTCCTACCCAATCAACCTTTCAGTACTGCTTACAAATCTTGCAACCCTCTTGTAATACCTGCCCAATAAAACTTCTGCATGTGCAGTATTTTAGTATGCCTTATGCATATATGACCTACAAAAGGAATATCATGGGCTATGGCAAAAGTTGCCTGTCCATAGGGCCCAGTTACCACCAACTGGTGTACCAGTTCTTCCTCAAGAACTCCTTCAAGGGTACAGTCTCTGTACCAAAATGCTTTGTCCCAGTATTTGGACTCCTCCATACACTTGAAGTTAAGGATCCCCATTCTACCTACCTCAATTCCTGTAAAACAGGATATGACAGCTAGGCCTGCTTCAACTTCTTAGTGACCCTCCCTAGCTCCACTTACAAAAAAAGTCTGTTATTTTCAGCCACTGTTGCTCTATCGACTACTAACACCTACCTCTTCCCCTGAAATAACTCCTTTAAGGGAAGCCCAGTACCTTTCAACAAATGTATCTCAGTTTTTGGCTTGTTGATACTTACCAGCTACCCCTTTCAAATAACCAGATCAAAAGCCCCAGCTGATGGTGTGGGCCCTGGCTGGGTCTTCCCCTACTTACATTCCCACATGTTGTCCTCCATGCCTGGCTGCATGTAACCACATGCATTCAACGTACTGCACTGTCAAAGTCATTCACTATTAGGATATCTGATGAAATATTATCAAAGCCACCTACTTGCTCCTTTGTCCCTGTTCTAAGTCCAGAGAAACTCTGGCCAAATATACCTAAAAAGGTGTCCCTCCCAAGCCTCTAACTGGAGTTAACTGACCAGAAAACTATTGCTTCTTAATAACCACTGCATGCTTAAGACTGTTTATATCTAAAGCTGTGTTCCTACTGGCAATGGTGTCTCTCCAATAATCAGGACAGGATAAAGATGTTTGTGGTAGTTTGGTGAAGCAATTACCTCCAGACAACCTACCACAGTTATAGTGCTTATCCTGACAGCTGCTTCCTGAGGCCTTTATTTACCATCATGGCTCAGTAGACAATGCAAAACATTCTCCTTTTGATTACATTTAAAACATCTACTCCCAAGACCTGTGTGTGTAACAGAAACCATGGCTTTCCCTTTTAACTGTGGAACTGCTGTTATGGCTTAGGCTGCCCCACATGGATTCCTTTATACTCATGTGCAGTGTTTGATATTCCTTCCTGTGCAGCTCAAACCTGCTAGCTAGACAGAGGTCCCCCTTCCTCCACATCTCCTCAGCAATGTTACACTCCTGATCTACCAACCAGCTCATCATGTCCACAGACAAAATACTGAGGGCTACTTTCATTACTAAAAGATCTGGTAGCATTTTAAATGTGATGACCTTACATCCACTCACTCCCATATAGAAGTACTGATTTCTGTGACATAATCACTCACAATGTTATATGCCTTTCTTCTGTGCTCTTGGAATTTTTTTCTGTACACCTCAAGAGTTAATTTAAAATATGCAAGCATTCATTAACTTTAGCATAATTTAAATGGTCAACATCAGTAAGTCTGGAAACTGTAAGCATGGCTTTCCCCACAAACACAAGAGTTAAAAATCCCACCCAGAGCCCTTGGTCATCCTAGTGTTGATTACATACTCTTTGATACACCAGAAATAATCTATCAAAATCACCCCCCCTTAGAGTATGTTAAATGTTTTGTACTGACCTGGGCATCTAGGATGATCATCTCTCACCTGAAATGTCAATGCTTCTTTGTCACTTCTGCCAACAGCTGCTACATCCTCTTAGCTTGAATTTAATCTCCAGTGCCAGCCTCTGTATTTCCAGTTGAGTTTTGAGTTCCTCAAAGAATTATCAGATTATCCTTTGTCTGCATCTTGCACACTCACAGCACCTGCCAAGTTGTCTTCAGGTTTAGTGGGCCACATTCCTGATGCACAGAAAGCTACTGCTATGTTTTTCTTGGTCATACTGGCATGCATGATTTCTTTAGCTTTCACACTGATATCTTGGAGTTGTCAGAAAAGTTAAATTCTGCCTCTTTTCCTAAAGGTAATTCTAAATAAATAATAAAATAGCTTCTGTGCAAACCTACATCTCTGCTTATTTATAATGTGGATGCAACAGCACACACACACACACACACACACACACACACACACACACACACACACACACACACACACACACACACACACACCTTTGGTGAAAAAGCCGCTTTTCTGGTTAAATAAGTTTCATTCCAGTAGGCCACCAAATGTGACAGTGAGAAACCTTGGTTGCCAGACAGATGATATTTGAATCCCGCCAGTGCCCTCATGGGGGGGGCTTTGCAATAACATATCACTGTCTGAATATGTGAGGAACAAGGGCTACAATCCATGGATTTACTCCTCTGTCCAGAAACAGGTCTGATGGTCTCTCTGAGTACACCACTTACACATACCAGTCTAAAGTAGATAAGAAGCATACAAATCTGATTCACTAACCAATTCAACACATGCAACTTTGACTTAGCAGTAAGCAATGAATATGTACTGCTGCCCTGGGTATGGGCTTCTAATATCCACACACAGACTAGGACTACAAATTAACCAGTTATTTAGTTAAATATCTGACCTAAAACCCCAGGCACTTCTCTGTCTACAAATGCTGGCATTGTTAGCACCCTTTACCCATACTGGCTGCTTTTTAAATTACTACCTTCATGCACGCGCATGTACACAGACACACAAACACACACACACACACACACACACACAAACACACACACACACACACACACACACACACACACACAAAGTTGACAGAATTCTCCAGTCCTCAACAGCTTTTTTTCTGGCCCACCAACTACTCTGCCACTAAACTGATAGCCAGATATTAATAAACAAAAATGGTAATGTGTGGAACAGTCTGACCATTACAGATAGATAACAGCAGCCTGACAACTTGTAAAGCTAAATAATATCCTGTTCTGAAATAATAAATAACCCATAATTAAACACCCATCCACAAGATCATAACATTGAATAAATAAAATATAAAACATAAAATAAAACAGAGGAACAAAAACAGTAGCCTTTTCGTCATAAAACAAAATTTAATGCATACAAAGGTTAGCACTTTCACAACAGCTTTATCAGACCTATAGGTCTATTGCAGATTTTACATGTATTGTAGTCTGAACTACTGTAGTCTGAACTAGGAAAAGAAAGACAAAAGAAAAAGTACAGACATCACATTCTGAATTCCAGCGCACTAACATGGTATGATTATTTGCTCACACAGTATGAGAGCTACTATCAGTCCTTGGCGTCAGCTGGATAAGTGGTGTTAAGCTATCTAGTTTACAAGTATCACTACTGAACACAGCATCATATAGCTGGCTCATCTAGTGCTCAGTATATATTCCCAATACAGTGACCAACCCCCTCGGCTCTCTCTGTTCTTCAAGTTAAAGCACAAAGGACTTTTGCTTACACTATAGCAAGCCAATTGGTACATTTGTACCAAATTGATTTCTATAGCCAGTCCATGCCCCCAAGCTAATTTTATGTACTGACATTTCGGTACAGAAAAAAATGCACATCAGGAACTCTCAATTGTGCTCCCTAAACACTTTGTACTGGAGGCAGCTACCCACCTTTGTTCCACCCTTGCTATGCTACTGACAGAGCAAAGGCATTTTAGGTAACCATGCAGTATTAATATCTCCCAGTTCAAGAGGTCTGTTGGTGTGCATGTAAAATTAATGAAGGATGTTTCCTAGCTCTGATGTGGTATGCTCTGGAAGAATGTAGAAAGATTCATAAGATGATACTAGGCTATTGACCCGGAGGCCCTTATAAGACTAGCCAAGAATTTAGCCCATGTTCCCACAAAGTCAGCACCTGTTTCCCCTGTCCAGCAGGGACACAGGTGGGATCCCAGGGATGTATTTTCTGCTTCCCATCCAGTCGTCCAGGTTCCTCTTCAAGAAGGCTACAGAGGTACTCTGCTTAACATGGAGAGGGAGTCTAGTCCACAGACAGGGGAGTCTCTGGGCCACAAATCTATCCAGCTAACAAGTTCTATTAATGTCACAGATCAAGTTTAGGCCTTGCATGCAGGTTGCTTGAGTGGATTTTGACTTATGGATATGAGCATCTCCATCCAGGCTGGGTCTGAGATGGCCTTGTATGCCAGACACAGGTCTCCTCTGAGCACTCTGTACGAGACTGAGTAGAGGGACAAGGCTTTTAACCTATCTGTATAGGACAGGGGTTTGAGACCCTGGGTCTTCCTGGTCTGGAACCTCTGTGTTCTCTCCAGCTGCTGCATGGGCTTGGCAAGGTACATGCCGAAGGGGGTACTGTACTCAGTAATGGGTCTGATAAGGAAGGAGTACAGGAATGTTATGGCCTCCTTGTTCCTGGATGAAATAGCCTTACTTAAGAGGTGGGCCATGTAGAAAGCCTTCCATACAACAGAGGCAATGTGGTGGTCAAAAGTCAAGGTGCTATCAACCTGGGTGCCCAAGTTCCTGACAACTGCTTGCATGCTTAGTACATTGTTATTAATGTGATAATTACTGGGGATGCCATTTTCCCCAAAGGGGATAATGATGCATTTCTTGGCATTCAGTTTGACGCCATGCTCCTGGCACCAATCATTAGTTTGGATAAGGCCCTCTTGGAGGATGTTCACATCACTAGGGGAATTTAAGACCGCGCCCAGCCAATGCATGAAATGTACATGTAATGGACATTTGAGACTGTAAGCCCTACTGCAAACTCAACAAATTCTTTGGCCTATGGAAGTTAATTAGCAGGAAGCCTGGCAGCAAGTGAGAAGACACATCTGCTCCCTTGTGAGTCCAGTGAACCCAAAATCACAGTCTGAAATCCAAATCCATTAAAGTGGCAGGTTTTAGACATGTTGCAGACAAACAGATGACATCCGATTTCTGGTGATTATTCCACCTGTGAAATATGTTAAGTTTATCATCAATGAGCCAGGTTCAATAAAGCCTATATTAAGTGTACACAATATGTATTCAAGAACATTCTTAGCACATTTTTTGTGCTTTCTAGTCATTCAGAAAGATTACACTGGGTATACATATAGTCTATACTTTGTGGTATCCTTTATGAATCCCTGTCAATATTTAAAGCTGCAAGAATATCAGTAGGTAAACTAAAATTAGGAGGAAGAATGTGTGAGCTATGTCTGTGTTGTCTGTTTACTCAGAGTGGTGTACACTTAATGTTCTCTTAGTGTAGGTGTTATTGAATCCCAGGGAATGTTTCTGATGTTGATGAGAGTTATCTTAAAGTCCATGGATGAGCGTCATTATCCATCAGTAAGACAAGAAAGCAGAATGCTGGTGGTCTGCTCCAGGACTAATGAAGACATCACCACAGTGTAGTAAATATGATATGATCAGCTGAAGCCCACAGTATTCTGTGTGTCTGTCAATCACTGAAGGGAGTACTGCTTTCAGCAGCAGAAGTTACTACACTTGTACTGTCTGTGGTCTGTAATTTGTAGTAACCTAAGCATTTCAAAATGACTAATGTCACTGAAGTGAAGTACAGCCATGCTTCTTTACAAGGATTCAGAAATTTTGACTTTTTGTGCATACAGATATTTTTGATCCATATTAAATCAACTGTAAAGCTGATTTGTGAAGCTATGCTGGACATCATAACCTAAAGCTGTGGAGCTATAACTGACCACAGGGGGTTGTGCTGTACCGTCTTCTGTTTGTCAGCTACTTCTCTGATCTCACAAATAACCAGGACCTCCAGTTAACCAAATGTTGAGATGACTGGAAACTGGGTGTAATTGTTAGAATTCCTTTGGAGATCTGCACTCTTCAAAAAGAACTTACCTAAATTTATACCTGGTATAAGGAAAATGGGCTTCAATTGACCACTAAAAAGTATAGTTGTGCTTCTTTTGAAAAAAATAAATTATCCACAATGACCAGCACAGATAACATATCCTTACAAAAGGAAAAGGTAGCTAGGGATTTGAGCACCAGAGTCGAGAGTTCCAACTCCTTTGAACATCAAGTGGCAACTATTGTCAAGAAATCCTTCTACTTTGCACAGCTAGCAGGCAAAGGTATTTCATCTAGATTGAAAGAAATTTTTATTCCCCTACATTCAGCACTGATCAGACCTCTATACGGTATGATATTTCTGTTCAGTATATATCTCACACGACATCTCAACTAACTCAAAAAGCTTCCGAGGTTTCTAACAAAAAAGATCTCCAGTCTTAAGAACCTAAGTTATCAGGAGAGACTTAGAGCACTGTCCCTGTACTCTGTTGTCTTTTTGATTCCTTAAATAAATTTTTTTTAAACCTCGGTTACAGCACCATTAGAGATCTGGTGGTCCTTGACCTCCTCCAATACAGTAAGGCAAACAGCTCATTTAACACTAGAACCAGAGACATGAAACTTAATCACTAGGTAAACAGAATATGGTGGAGAGAATAGATTCATCATCCAGCAATTCCCTTTCTCTGGAACAAACTTCCCCTGAAAGCTAAACAGTGTGATTCTTTATATTCCTTCAAATCAGACCTGGAAGACTAGATGGGTACTCTCAAATTTATCCCAGGACCAACTGGCCTCTTCCTACTCGAGAAAGGAGGTAAAGTCTGAGGGTGGGTATTGGCAAAGAGTATATGGTCATTACACTAAAATAACACTGAAACGCCTATGAAATCCTACAAAACTAACAACACTCATTTGAGTAGGTGGAAAAGACAATGTTTGTGGATGCCATTTGACATGAGCTAACTGGAAGAAGAGTAGTGTGTGTGACACTGCCAGCCCAACTATCTGGAATTTTGTAAATAATTCTATGTCATTTGTGAATATTGATATGATTTATACAGAACTGTATGTTATGTACTGAGGTTCAAGAATGTAACCACAGCATACTCTGCTGGAACATACAAGATTAACCTCCAAAACTTAAGAATAGTTGAGGTTAAGTTACTTTATAGCTGGGCCATAAACAAGAGATGTTATCTCTCAGTTTCAGTTCAATAGCAGACAATGTCTAGAGCTAGAAAGTTTTTATTTTGTCTTGAAAAAAAGTAATTACTAGGTTTAAAATGTAAAGTGTTTTATTGCTTTATCACTTCCTAGCAGCTACACAGTTCTGAGCAAACATCTGAGAAAGATGTATTTCTCACACTGAGATGTTAAAATTCTATTGGTTTCTGGTTTAGCATGGGAACTGAAGTCAGGTGACAAAAAGTGATGTCATCCAGGTTAACACACCAGTAAAATGTGATATTAATTTAAGAACACTCCCAAAGAGAGACTGTGCATTTGGTATTTTGTCTTGAACCTAGCAAGAAAATCCACTCATCACCACCATCTACACTTGCCTTACTAATAGTAAGTAACTAGAGAAAAGTAATTTCTTTTAGAAATAGATAGAAATATATCAAAGATTAGTTCAGATGTTTTCTGTATTTACTTGAGACTATCCTGCAATGTTGTTTTAAAATATTTCCTGCGATTTTGAACTCTGAAGAAACTGTGCTTGTTTTCCAAGTATTGTCTTGTTCTTTTATTATTTATTATTAAGTATATTTAAATTTATCTTTGTGGCTGATATTTGTGAGAGATATTTCAGCTCTTAGAGTACTTGCATATCTATTTGGTGAAACTGTACAGGCCACTCCTAATAGTCTGGTGCTTGGTCAAAACTACCATTTGGATTAATAGCAACATTACACAGTAGAATTGGACACCCTTTGTAATGGCCTTATAGTAGCTGATAAGATTTGGCTGGTAGCAGCTAGAACTACCTTATTGTCTAGGCAGAAGGGGCTATAACTAGTAAACCTGAGCCAGCCTTTCCCAGGTGTGTGTGTGTGTGTGTTTTTGTATATAAATCAAATATCAAAGTGTGTGTGTGTCAGCTACTTGGGCAGGGACACAAAGCACTGGTTGGATAGAGAGGGTGCTGGAGGTGTTGGCTTGGCCACTCGGCTGAGCTGTCAACCCTATAGCTGTGCCAGTGGGGAGTCTTATTGGGGATATGGAGAAAGAGGGAGAAACCAGCTCAAGACTGACTGTGATCTTTGTGTGCTCTTAAGGAAAAAAGTGTACTTTACTGTGTGTGTACTTGTCATCCTACCAGTGTATATGTCCCCTAGCTGTTGCCAGTGGTGAGGATTGATGCTCCTTGATTACTGGGCCACAGAGAGAATATAAAAATCCCATTTAAATCAAGGTGTTAAAATAGTCTGACATAAAAGCACCCTCTGCTTAAAAAAAAAAAAGCATATAAACACTTTCTCACGCTCTGTAAGACAAAATAAATGCCATAAAAGGCTGATATAAACCAGTGCTAAGACCACTTCTTTTTCATAAACTGTAAACTGTAATCGGTAAACACTTTCATCTCATTAATAGTATTTGTCTAAACTGGCAGAAATTTAAGTTTATAAAAAAAGTGATAATGAAACTGGTCTTTTCTACAAACACAAGTAGAATCAACCTTGTTTTTGTGGTGTACTCTGTTAGCTGTAAGACAGTTCTGCACAGCAGAATAAACATATCAGAGTAGGCACATAAAAGTTCCTCAACATAAGGCGTTGCAAAAATTCTTGCAAACTAAATGGCAGAATGAAAAAGACAGAGGCGTATTAGCTTAAAGTAGTTCTGTAAACAGCAAAAGCTATGAGAAGAGGATATTTTTCAGCGCTCCTCAAAAACATAAAAGATAGCAAAGATAAAAAAATGTATATAATTGACTAATATTCCAATTGTTAACACAGTATGCAATGAGCACAGAAAAATATTATTAATGGGAAATAACCTTTTATGGTTACAAGGGAAAAATATGAACCTGTTTATTCCTTAAGTGTGCAGAGCGTATCATTTTGGAGAACTATATACATGTGCAGGAGGGACAGGTATGCTCTATGAGGGAAACAGAAAACTGTCTACACTCCTGAGTAACACTTCAAAGCATGTTGTTCTGTTGTACATCTCAGATACTTTAAGCAAGCATAAACTGCTGAAAAATCTGTCAGCATAGAGTCTTTATACATACAGAATCTCAACTCCTAACTCTTTAATGGTTGTTTTTCAGTACGAAATTACAAATGTTCAAATTAGTAAAACATTATGTTTCACTGTGCTTGTCTTTATTTTTGTTAAATGCATTATATTCTTTTCCTACAAAAAGCAATAAAAAAAGTGAAATATTAAGATTCAGTATCATTAGTGGAACTGTATGGCAGGCAGTATCTAAAATGTAACCTTTTCCACTTGGCAGGGGTGACTCCTGCCTCTGGGCAAATTGCAAATGCTCCAAGTTCACAATCAGTAAAGTACCATCTCTCCTCTATATATTTTATTTATTCCCTTGCCAGTTTTATCCAGATTATATATCAGGAGAATTGAAATGGGAACAATTTCTGCATTCAACTGCAGAATGAGGACAAGTAAGGGGATAAATAGTAGCAGCTGAAAAACATACATGTTCGAAGTTATAGCTTTATAATCATGTGAAAAGTTCCAGGTTTCAAGGAAATGCACATTTTTTTTGCATGTGGAAAAGAGCAACATAATTGTCTGAAGTGCAGTAAATTCTGACCCCTGCTGCCCTTTGACTCTGTGACATCTGTTTTTCCTTTGGCTCCTCTCTGATGTAAAAGCTCAGGCATCAAGCAACAGAAGAAAGCTGGCACCAACAGATGAAAAGGCATTATCAGTACGATTTACTGCATGCTGCCATTTTTGCATGAAGACAAGTCACTTTTTAAGCCAACCAAAACTTGTGCGCTCTGTTAAGAGATGTAAGAAGAGTCTAAAAGCAGAAGTTTGAGTATTTGTGAACTGCTGTTGACCTAGACATGAAAAACTTCCTTAGCAAATTGTTAGACTGAATTTAAATTATTCCAGTGTCACGAATGCTTATTTATTTCTGACCTGCATTTACTATTCTTCAGCTTAAATGAAGTTCTTGCATGCAAAGAGATGTGACCCAGCTGTTTTAAAGGCATCTGTATACTTCCTCTTTGTATATCCCCATACTTCCCTTGCACAAAAGACACAAATAAAATGTTTGAGCTACACAAAAATGAATTCCCCAGTTTCTTTTTAATTAATTCTTTGCATTGACTGTCTTGAGCAATACATCTCTGTGCCAATCGTGTAATTTCCAATACTTGTTCTTTCATCCAGGAGTCAGAAGTAGCCATCTATAGCAGAGTACTACTGAATTTGTAGCCTACAGTCTGCTAATATCATGCAACCAAATACAGTATTGTTTTGAGTAACTCAATTTCTGCTTTAGAAAATATAAACAAATAATGCTGCCAGTACCCAATTGATATGCTTGAGCAGACAATGAATAACACCTCTGCTGCATTATGCTATCTGGTTCAGTGGCATTGCAACACCCCCCCCCCCCCCCAAAGCAAAAAAAAAAAAAAAAAACTCATTTACTTATTTAGTTAACATGTGCTTACTGGGGTAGTCTACTGATCACAAGTAACTACTTTCAGTCTCAGGCGGGGAATGCAAAGAAAATCAGAACTGCATTTAATGACACATAATTAGAGTTCAATAAAAATACACATCTATAAAATATCATTATCGGCAAACAAAAATGCAAAAAGAGTACCTGCACTTGAAACATACAAAGTTTACAAAAATTAAGACAAATTTCATGTATAAAATGAGGTATCTGTGTGATAATTACAGCTGTGTATTGTCTAAGCAGGAATGACAGGATAGGTGAATGGAGTGAAGGATATTAGGCAGTGGTTCTGAGCAACTGGAAGGAAAAGTTATATAAAGAAAAGATTAGGTGAGTGAGAAATGAACATTGGTGCAATAGAACCTGCTGCACGAGAGAGTAAAGGTGTTGCTATTAAGAGAAAGAGAGATGTGTAGCTCGGGTTAGGTGACATATCTGGATGAAAGTCAAAGACATTTGACTAGGCAACCTGAGTCCTAAATTTTGTGTAAGATGAGGTGTCTTTCATTTGTGGAGAAATACTTTCCTAGAGTTTTTGGGGCTATTGTAGAGAAGTAGTGATCTGTAAAATGGAGTTTATTTTTTTTGGGGGGGTGGAAGTAGTCATGGTTTCTGAGACTGTAAAAGGAAGGCTGTCTAATCAGATTAGCTGTTAGGAGAGTGAATGTCTGGCTGACTACAAGTTTGAATATTTGGGATCTAAAAGCTGGTCAACCTTTTGTTGAACTGTGAGCCACTTTGCCTTTTCAGTGTTTTAAAGTGGTGCTCATTATAGGGGGCAGTAATATGGCTACAAATTGTACTGGTTATTGTATGAATACGTGTGGACTTTGTTTTTGATGTCGAGGCTATGAGGTGGAAGCTGTATTCAAACTGGAACAGTAGAATGCCTTTGCATTGTGGATGTTCTGGGGGTGATAGGTACGAAGTGGGGGGACTTATTGGCACAAAGTACAGGTATAGTCAAGGTGGAAGGAGTTAAGGGGGGGACAAGCCAAATGCCAAAGTATTTAAAAGAGGAAGGATTTTCTGTGGGGTGTTGATGTGGTCACAGATATGCAAAGGCTTTTGTATTTTTTGAGTTTAAGTTTTGTATTTGTGTCTCATTCTGTCTAAGAAAGCAATTCTACAGATATCCCACCTTATCTGGTGATTACAGTATTATTAAACAGCAGCAGTTGCCACTGTCCTCATTCTCTGAATGATTCTTCAAAATGAAGAAATTTAATCCAGCTTTTATCAACGATAGACCTGTTTAACAACCCACAAAATTATAGCATGGGATTTGATAATAGTGGGTTCAGCTGCATCCTCACAACTCCTCCACCGTTTAACATCACTACGGTTTTATGTCCAGGACAAGATCGTTCCTCTGTGCACAAGAAAAATCAACAGTGGCAAATTATTTCTGATCACAAAAGAGATTGAAGAAAAACAGCGGTGATGATGACAGGGCCTCTAAAGCATCTGGAAGGCTAAAGGCTTCAAGTCATATGTTCCTTCACCTTAGAATAAAATGTTCAGTGTAAGAATTAGTTAAGCCACTTATTATAGGGACAGCAAAAGAAATTCTCAGGTCAGTTTAGGAGCACTGGGGAATGAAATACACCAAGCATTTGTAAATGCTGACTGTTGTTTTGTAGTCAAACTATACCATAACATTAGCAATTAATGATAAATAGTTAAGAATTATCAAGGAGCAACAAACAGAATTTAGGTCTTAAGAATATGCAATATTTTCACAAATGCTGTCTAAAGCAATAACAAACAAAACTAACCTTATAGGCTTCAAAGAAAAAGTGACAAATGAAACTAACAATGTTATTTTGCTCTTCATAGCATAATCAGTTGCATACTACTTTCACTAGCTCCATCTGAACTAATAGCAAACAAGAAAAATCAATATACCTGAGCTACAGCAATAAGCCTGGATTAAAATATCACACTAACTTCACTAGCACTCTCATAAACTTAATAAACAAGTAAAAACAGAAGTTACTTACCATAATACTGTATCATTTTCATTTTTAGTCTACGCGATGCAACTTCTTAGATTAAAACCGTTCATCTGATGTAATATGGCAACTTTATTAAAGCTTCTGACCTTGATAGCCTTCAAAAAACTCAATCATAATGTAAATATCTTCCAACCTCCCTCGGTTTGGGTTTGATGTGCACCCAATTAAGGACTGCAGAAACATGCCAAATGAGTTACTGTGCTGAAAAGGAAATATGATGGAAGAGCTATAAACAGGTCTACCAGGACTCTCTGAATAGACATGACAATTTGGTAGCAAGTGGTGGGTGGGTTGTCAAATCAGTAAAACTAAGGGTGACAAGGATGCAGTGTTACTGGGAAGTATATAACTTCCATATCTTGCTTCATTCTATCCATCCAATTTGACTTATGGGACAGAATCCTAAGCTACCAGTTTATCCTAGGTGGAATTATGAGAGGAAACACTTAAGGATGGTAGTTCTAAAGGATGTTCTGAATCTAGGAATCAAATCTAACTTGCAATGTTTGGAAAAAGTATGCAATGGAGACCATGTTGCAGCTACACAAATTTCATACATTCAAGAGTTCCAGAAGAATGCCACAGAACCTGAGACTAACCTGGTAGAATGGGCTTTTGCTTTGGATGCTAAGAGACTGTTTTTGGAGGAGTATGCAAAGGAAATGAAGTTTGAGAGCCATTTGGACATGATTATTTTAGAGACTTTCCAACCTAGTCTGGGAGGAGTGAAGGTCACAAACAACTGGGAATGTTTTCTTACACATTTGTGGAAATGTTGTCTGTGGATACCTACCATATGCAGCAGGTATTCTCCTTTGTTAGTATTCTTTGGAAAAAATACCGGATGATGATTAGGCTGGTTAAGCTGTGTTCAGAGGTCACTTTTGGAATGAAAGCAGGGTTAGTTCTTAGTGAGAGTCCATCATTGTGGAACACCAAATAAAGAGGTTTGGAAGGACTACCTGTATAATATGCACGAGCTTAGAAAGATTACTGTTAAACAACTGTTTTTTGATAATAACTCCAAAGCATAAAAGAGTTTAGCACAACAACTCAATCAATAGAAAGTAGAAAGAGCTGTTGCCAAGCTCGGAGAAACTATAACAAAGAAAATAACCATAAATCCTTTGTCAGATATTAGAATTACTTCAGAAATGTTATGGGAGTCTGTGTAGGGGGAAAATGTATGGAGATCAAGTCAGAGTACAAAGGGAAATGGTTATGGAAGAAGTGAATATGCCAGGGTTGGAGATGGATGGAGCTCAACTGTTGTCACTTAGGATGGGAGGAGATGGGATAAAGATGTGTTTCCAATTCACAGGAGGGTCTCCAGAGTGGATATTCCTGTTTGGGGGGCTTTGAAGGCTGGGAGGGGAGAAGGTGATAGAGATCTGAAAGGTATTATTTGACAGTATTTTAAAGGAAGGGGTACCGGCATCCTGGGGAAAGCTGTGGTGGCTGTGTTGCCTGGGAATGTTGAAGACCCATCTGATCTTGCTTCATATGGGTCCATTTAAATTTGGAACCATGATTATGAATTGTTTACATCTATGGTGGCTGGGGGAATGGCAGAGATGATGCCAGGATAGATAGATGTGGATCAGTGTGGTTTTGTGGAGGGAGGGGGACAGACATTTGACAATACTGGTGGAGTGGTGATGGTCCAGAGGGTGACAGAATGTGGGGAGGTGCCCCTGCTGTTGATGTGTCTTGGTGCAGAGAGAGTATTCAACAGAGTGGGCTGGGACTTTGTGAATGGGGTGGTGGAGACAAATACATTCCCTGACACAGTGATGGGGTTGAATGGGAGGATGTGTGAGGGTGAAGGTTGTGGTAGTGGGGTTCCTCTCTGATTGGTTCTGTTTGAAGGGAGGGCCAGATGGGGATGTTCTCTTTCCCTTTGTTATTTGTGTTGTATTTAGAATCACTGGTGGAGAGGGTGAGGGACTCAGAGACTCAGGGATGTAATTGATGTAATGGCAAGAGAAGTTATCTTTATTTGTAGATTATATTGTTTTGCGCCTGATGGAACCACGGAAGGATGTTTCAGTGTTGTGGAACATTCTGAGACAGTTTCAAGCTTTTCAGGATATGGAATTAGTGAGGGTGAAACAGGGGCAATGGCTGTGGACTGTTTGCTCACAGATGGATTGGTTCAGCAGTGCCCATGTTTATGGGGACAGGACAGAATGAACTACTTAGGAGTGTCGGTTAAAGGTTATTCTGTTGTGGTGGCTGGGTATGTGTGGGAAGAGACTGGACAAGGGACAATACAAAGGGTGAAAAAATGGAAGCTCAATTTTATGGCTCAGGATGGCAAGATCTGAGTAGTGAAAATGTTTTAAGTTTAGTTTTAGTGTTTGTAGATAGATCAAGCATATTTCTGTCATCCAGGGGAGTGTTTGTGGATAGCAGTTAGTAACAAGTTGAAGGATTTTGTTGGGGGGGCAAGGCAGGATTCTGGCAGGGAGCGTTGTTCCTTCCAGTGGAGCAGGTTGGTATGGAGGGGTATTTCAGAGCTACACAGTTGAGACTCCTGTGCATGGCACAGGTGGAAATTTGTAGTTCAAGGTGGAGGGGGATGGTGGTGAAGCAGGGGAAACTCAAGAGTTATGGGGAGACTGCAATTTTGGATGCAGATCCTTAGGGAGAATGGCAATAACCATATACAGTGTTATATTCATAGAGTCGTGGAAGGTGTTCTGGGAACTGGGCTGGTATGGGGGTGGAGAGGGGAGACTCTGCAAATCAGAATGGCTGCATTTGGGGTGCAGGAGTTTGCAAGAGGGGGTTGGAGTTTACTGGACGGGACAATAAGGTGAGCCAAGGTGTTGGGAGCAAGTTCTTAGACAGGGATGGATGGTGAAGTGGGAGGAGACTTTGGACTGCGAACTGGACATTGCCTTCCCTGACAAGGATTGATATCAGAACATGGCAGGGAGAGGGGAATGGGGGGATCCTGGGTGAAAGTTCAACACTGGCTGAGTGCTGCTGCTGAAGAGGGGATAATTAGTGGGGCATATAGAATACTGCATAATATATAAGCAAAAATAAAAATATTCTATCCCTTAGCTTCCTATTAGTTGTCATCCAATGTTGTAGTTGTCATCCAATGTTGTCTATTTAGCTTCCTGTATGGAATGCGATGCATTCTATATAACATCAGGGTTGGTATGAAAACCAATGCTTTGGCGAGACATGTAATGGAGAGAGGGCATAAACATATTTTTCAGTTCTTAATAATGGAACAGATTATACCAGGGCCAAGAGGGGGTGATATCAGGACGTTTACTGAAACAAGGGAAGCCAATTGGATTATTAGATTAAACCTGGTTTGAATGCTATGGTTTCTGTTAAACCATTTTTAAAAACTAGGAAATTACCTAGATAATTTTATCAGTTTATATATTTATAATGTATTTACAATATGTCTAGTAGTTTTTTATGTGTGTAATGGTTTGAGACATTAATAATAAGCTTAGTAGTTTTAATAGTATTATATTTTTGAATATGATTTTATTAAATTAAATTGACGTATCATGTATCTTTAAATATTGAATAATCAAATGTTTTTCCCGCCTAAATGGTGTATTTAAACTGTTTGTGTAGTACCTAACTGATAGGTCTGAAGAAGCCATAGAATAAAAGTTTTATCTTTTGGATTATTGGAGCCTGTGTTTCGTGTCCATATTAGACTGGTTGTATGTGGGACTGTCTACTACATTTTTGCTTTTAACTGTTGCACTTATTGGATTGCTGTTTTACTGCATGATATATACATGAATCAATCAGAGAGGCTGGAGGGGAATGGATGAGAGGCAGCTCATGGACAAATGGTGGGAGGATAGATGTGTGATTCCCAAGTGTGCAACAAATACTAGAAGATTTTGGATTTTTGTTTGGAAGTGTTTGACTGGGTGTTTTTATACAATGGGTAGACTCCTAGGAGTTTTTCCTCAGGTAGGTTGTAAAGGTTGGCGGTGTGATGGAAAGAGAGAGGTAACTGGAAACATATTTATTTGGGAGTGTGGTGGGTCGCAGACCCTGAAAGTTCCCTGCAGACTGCTCTTTCAGAAATGCTGCTTGGGTGAATTGTTGAGCCTAGGGAAATTATTTTTTTAGCTGTGATGCAGAATCGGAGATGCCTAGACATAGTGGGGGATTGCTCAGTTTAATTCTGGTGGCTGCCAAGGGGGCGGTTGCTGAAGAATGGAGGTCACAGTCTGTGCCAACTGTACTGGAAGTGGTGAGTATAGTAGCAGAGATAGAGGAGCTGGGGTGGGGTCTTTGGAGAAGGGTGAAGGGTGAGGTGGATTGTGTGGAAAGAAATAGGAATTATGGGAAACAATACATGCAGAGTGATGTTTTGGAAGAGGGGTGAAGTTTGGGGAAGGGCAGGAAATGAACGAACTACATAATGTTCAAATGACAATGACTGTATAGAAGATTATATGTGATGTATAATGTTTGTCACTGAAAATATGTTGATATGGGTTTACTATCACAAATCTGAGTATGCCCACATCGAACTCGCATGATCTTGAGGTGGAAACATCGACATCCACCCATACCAAAACCCACAATATCAAATTCCAGACTCCCCTTGCAGGTCACATATTAGCACTTGTTTTTCTGTTTGCGCAAGTAGGGTGCGATTCAGTAAAATCTCAGGGTTGTAAATATGGTTTGTTTTCATTTATATAAATGTATGATTGCCTATGTCATAAGAGATAACTCAATAAAGATGTTTCTTTAAAAACATTTTTTCATGATACATATATAAAAATATTTCAGGCATGGGTAATAATGCCCTTGTAGACTGCAAATACACCAGAAAAATTATTCTCATAATAAGTCCCCAATTTGTTCTTAAAAATATCTAAACAAGTTCTCACTTTAATATAATCTGTTAGTCTATTCCATACATCAGCTGCTTCTCAGGATAATTAGTACATCCCTCATTCCTATTTAATCTCCTAAACAGGTCATTGGACGATTTTCTGCTGCACTTTGATAACTCCAAAAAGTCCTAGAGGTAGTTGTCTCTAAATACCATATATATCAGAATAAAGACTCCACTTAAATATCTATATGAAAGACTATACTTTCAGATATTTAATCTTTCATAATAACTTAAATGTTCACATCCATGGATGATCTTGGTATACTGACTGTACTCTTCTCAATTTACTCATGCTAGCTTTCTTATAAGGCTTCCATATTCTTATTCTGTACTGCAGTTTGGGTCTGACGTAACTTACAATGATTTCATCACTTCTGATTTCCTACACTTTATACATTTTTTATACAGTCTATAGTTTTATAACTATCATTAACCAATCAACTGATATTACCATAAAAACTCAAAGGTGGATCTATCCATACACCTAGGTCCTGAAATGAGAAATCAGTTTCAATCACAGTGTGCTGTAGTAAATGTTCACCCTTCAGCCTATGTTTCCCAAATCTCAAATGCTTATAGCTTTTGATGTATTTATCAGTATATTATTCAACTGTGCCCTAATAGTCGGTTTAGTCAAGATATTTTACAGTCATGTAATCAGTTTACTCTTTTTCAGGTAATCTACATACAAAGTGTAGAACACCCCAGATGAAAGTGTCAGATTCGAAAACTACAACCTTTAGGATACCCCTGACTGTAACCTTGAATTTCACATTATCTTTGGTCCACAGATGATGCTGGCTGAAAGAGGGGATATGTTAATGTTTCCAGCACAAAACTGAGGTCCCAATGTGGTGCCAAATCCTTCATAGGGGGCATAAGAGGAAAATCTCTTTCAAAAAAGCTTTGCAGAATTTGTAAACTGAAAGAGAGGAGAACACTAGACTCAGCATCAAACAAGGAAAGAGAAAATGTAGAACAGATGAGATTGGAGCAGAAAAGGGGTGAAGTCTTTGGCTTGAGGCCCATATGAAAAAGTGCTTCCATTTGTTCTTCTAAATTTTATGTACGAATTTTTTTCTGAGAATCTGATAATATTCAAACCACATTCTGGTATAAGCAGACTCCTTGGTCATTATTAGAAATGGAGAAACCATGCGATTAATTTGAGGGAATGAATGTCTAGGTGAGGCTGGCTGGACAGATGGTATAATAGGTCCAGCTGCAGATATAGAAGTCAGGGCTGCTTTGCTAAGTGAGGCCTCAACAAAGAGAAGCTGATTTGCTTGGGTTTAGAATTGGGCAATGATGATTACTGTTACTTTGTACATGGTGGCTTTCTGTAAAATATGGTTATCAGAAAAAGTGGAGGAAAGGTATAAAGGAGCCAGGGGTCCACTGAAAGACTACACCATCTCTGTCCTTTGGAGGGATAAAGGGCAAAATAGCTGTTGTATTTCATGTTGGATGGGGAAGCAAAGAGATCACAGATGGCCTGGCCCCAGCATCTGAAGATAAATTGCGCTACTGGAGGATTGAAAGACCACTCATGAAGCATTAGCACAGACCTACTGAGCCTGTCCAGTAGATGGTTAGCTTACCTCAGGATGTCAAGATGTACAATGTTACGAGAAAATGCTGTGAAGCTATCACCCACTGCCACACTCCCATAGACTCTCTGCAAAAAGAGTAAGATTTGGTTCCTTCTTGCTTATTGATGTACCTACCATGCTACTTACATATTGTCCAACCATATGGAAATCACTCCTTGAGTAAGGAAGTCCTGAAGGACTTACACTGCTAGGATAACTACCCTCTTCTCCAGGATGTTGACATCAAGACTGACCTCCAGATCTGTATATGACTCATGAACCATTCTCCCCCTCGTAATACACCTCCCACACTAGAAAGGAGGCATTTCTAGTAAGTTTTGCTGTCAGTGTGAGAAGGATAAATGATCTCCCCATAGAAACTGTTAGGAATTTCAGACACCAGTATAGATGGTGCCAGCAAATTTGTGTCATACAAATAAGAACTTTTGAAGAGTCTAAAAGTTGGGCCCCATGTACACAATATCCAGTGAAGAGCTCTCATGTAGAGGCAAGCAAGTGGGACCATTATACTGCAGAAGCAACTAAACCGAAAATCTTCAAAATCAGGGAGGCTGAAGGTGACTGGTGATCTAGAAGAAAGGAAATCACTTTTCTTCTCTTGGAAGTCTCAAGATGCAAGTTGTTGTGTCCAGATGGCAGTCTATAAAACCTATTGATTGAGTGGGATATAGCTGGGACTTTTCATTATTTATTGACAGACCTAAGGATAGGCAACATTCAAGCAAGTAGTCTCTTGTAGTGATGAGAGAGTCCATCAATGTAACAGCTAGTAGCCAATTGTACAGAAAAGTGCAATGTCTTTGAGTCACAGATGGGCTGCTGCTACAGCCATTCACTTGGTGAGCACCCAAGGATTGCTGCAAGACCAAAGGGCAGGGCTCTGACCTGATAATGACTAGCTTCTTGCTGGAAGCGCAGGAACCTCCTTGACTCTTTGGAAATTTTGATGTGGAGATAGGCATCTTGAAGGTCTATCAAGCATATTTAGTCATTTACCTTTAAGAACAGCAATATTCCTTATACCATAACCATCCAGAATTGGGTCTTCTCAATGTATTTATTTCAGTCACTTAGATATAGAATTGGCATGAGGTCCTTGTTTTTCTCTGGAACCCAAATTAATCTTGAATGGACCCTGGATCCCCTCTGGTTTGGTGAGATCTCTTAGATGGCTCTTTTTTCAAAGAAAATTAATGCTCTCTCTCTCTCTCTGTTTGCAGATCTGTGCTGGTTGGGTGGGAAGTCGCAGAAACAGTTGGTCGGGGGGAGGGGTAAGAAAAGGGTATCATATAGCTTCTGTATATGATTCTCCTCACCCAGATATCTTACGTAATGGCCATCATACAGATGATTGGAAAGAGAAATGGCCCCCAGCTTCTACTCTTCAGGGATGCTGAAGTTGTTTCCCTGAGAAGACGCCCCTGAATCCCTGTTTCTCTGGACTACCGTTGCCTTTGGCATGTTGTCTATTAAAAGTTCTGCCTCTGACAAACCTGTCAGAACAGTAATCAAGGGACTGATGCTGGGATTTCCTGAACCACATGGATTTGGATCCCTTTTGATTCCTGTTACAGTATCTTTGAGGAGACTCAAATTGCACACTATGGCAGATGTCTTTCTTACTCTGTCTTCTGCAGTTTTTCTTTAACCTTGATTCTGAATAATGAGGATCCGTCATATGGGGTGCCGATACATGCTTTGAAACAGTCTTTAAAGGCTGAACCATGCATGACATCTGTTTATACTGGCAGCCACTACTCCATTGGCTGTATTGTGGAGCAGCCAGACAAAGAGTATAGAAATATTCTACATCATGGTCATGAGTTTCAACCTGCTTCCCAGACTCAGGAATGGACAGCTTTTTCAAAGAGTTAACATTTTTTTCTGTTAAATATCCTTAGAAGTGGTTCATGTGGGTAATATAATTTAACATCATCAGGACAAACATGACCAAGACATAGGTGCACTTCCCTTTCCTGTCTATTAAATGAGATTTCTTACTTGACAGATGAATAGCCAAAGTATCATCTGACAGTTATTCACTGGTGTCTGTTGCTACAATGACAGAGTCCACTAGATGGTCTTTGATGCAATGCAGTCTATCCTTAGCAAGGTGATTTCTCTTGTCAGGCCTTCTGGGGGCTGCTTCTGTGGAGTCAGGTTCTTGCCTTCCCCTTCTGGTAACTAAGCCTGTCAGATGGTCAAGCACAGGATACCACCCAGGACTTAGATGGTGCAGTCCAGAAAGCCTCAAACAACACTTCCTTTTTTAAACACCTTTATTAAATTATCACTTAAGACATAGGCAAACATACATTAACAGAAAACAAATCAAATTAACATTTTTTTTTCCTTTTACACACATTACACATCACATATCTTTTCTTTCTTTATAAAAGTCATCAGTCCAACATTGCATAATTTGGTCAATTCCTGCTTTCCCTTAAACCTCTCCCTTCCTACTCTTGAACATTATTCTGCATGTATTGTTCCCACAATTTCCATTTATTTCTATATAATTTGCTCTTTCCCTTTTCTAAAGATTACACTTCCAGTTCTATCTCTTTTATAATAGTCAACACCTTAATACAATTGGTTTAGAGTTTGACTTCCATCTTCTAGTAATAGTTTTTTTTTGCCTGTCAACAGAATTATACTTAACAAGGACATACTATGTCTAGGCAATGCAGATCCTGTGTCCCAGCTTGGAAGAATCATTTTCATAGGTAAAGCTATTTGCTCACGCAATATTGTTGACAGAGTACTCTGTAGGGAATTTTTAAAATCTGACAACTCATTACACTCCTGTAGCATATGTGCCTAGTTACCTCTTTCTTCCCCATCATACTTCCAACTGTTGTCCAACATTTACTATCTACCTGAGGAAAACTTCTTTGAAGTCTGTTTGGCGTATAAAAATACCTCTGCAAACATTTCCAAGTAAAAATCCTCCCACTGTTCATAGGTGTTTACTAGGCTAACGATCAAAAGGGCCTTTTTAAGCCTAGCCATACATCCCAAATCTCTGTCAAGTTCTGATACCCTTGATAAGTGCAAGCATGGGCCTGGGAGAATAACCATTTACAGGTTACCTATTTGCATTAGAGACACAGGTAACAAACTAGGGATGAATTTCTGATTTCCCATCCAATTGCCCAAGTTGCACTTCATTTGGGTTAGGCAGGAACTCTGCTTCACATGGATAGGGAGCCTGATCCATAGACGATATACATATAGATACATACCTATCTTTCTAGCAGGTCCTATTTATATCACAGGCAAGGTTTAAGTCTTTAGAACAGGCAATTCTGCTACTGTTTGTTTTGTGGATATGCAGGAACTCCATCAGAGTAGTGCTGACAATGCCCTGTATACCAGGCATAGCTCTCCCCTTAAAAGCCTGTAGGAGACAGAATACAGAGATAGGGCCATGAGGTGGTCTGCATAGGACATATTACTTACACCCTGTATTCTTTTAGTGATGACCCTCTGTGGACGTTCCAGTTGTTGGATATGCCTATTTAGGTACATACCAAAAAGTGCATTGTACTCAATGATAGGTCTGATGAATGCCGAATAAAGTGGAACAATGACTTCCCTGGACTGAGATCCTATACCTTTGTCTATAAGTTGTGCAACATACGATGATTTCCTCATCACTGCAGACACGTAATGATTAAAGGCTAGATTACTATTTATATGTGCCCCTAAGTCCCTGACTACCCGATCAACTCTAAGGGGTGCGTTGCTCACGCAATATTTCTGACAGAGTACTCTGTAGGAACTTTACAAATTCTCTTTTCCTGTTCTCTTATAATTTGCTTTTTCAATCTTTTCTAATTTCCTTGGATTGGTTCTTACAGTTATTGCAAAATATTTTATATAGCCTACTAATTATTCCTTTCTGTTCTAGACTGAACTAAAAACTCTACCAGAGCAGGTCTTTCACTTAGAGTTCCCCTATCCCTTTCTCTTTGCCTACACTCTAATATCAACCCCTGGTAGGGAAGGTAGCCACTAGCCTGCAGTACAAAATCTTTTTGGACATCCCACTCTATTACCTATCCCTCTCGAGCTATTTACTTCCAATACCTTGGTCCCTTTGCCAGTTTCCTCCAGTAAATTCCAGTCTTCTCTTGCCTATTTTCTGTACTCCTAATTCCAGTCATTCCAATTGGCAAACTCTTGTTTCTCCATTTTCATGTTGGCTTAGTTCTTTTTTAACACCTTTATTAAATTAATGCTTAAGACACAAGCAAACAAACCTTAGTATACAAGAAAACAAGCTGTATTAACACATTTCCAACTACATAAATTACACACAATATGTTCTTTTTTATAATTAGCATCTGTTAAACTGCTCAAATCCTGCCCTCCTTCTCTCCTCCTCCTGAACATTATTCTGCATGTACTGTCCCCACAATTTCAATTTACTTCTATGTAATTTGCTCCTTCCTTTTTTAAATATCACACTTCCAGTTCTTGTATCTTTGTTACAACATTCAATACTTCAAATACAGTTGACTTAGACTTTGATTTCCATTTTCTAGTAATTGCTTTTTTTGGCTTCCACAAGAATTAAACTTAAAAAGACCTTACTGTGTCTAGCCAATTCAGATCCTGTGTCCCAGCTCAAAAGAATCATTTTCTTGGTTACACCCATTTGCCAATATTATTGACAGAGTACTCTGCAGGGAATTTTTTAAATTCGCCAATTCATTACACTCTCAATGTGTTCCCCAGGTAAGTCTTTCTTGACCATTAGAACTCCAACATTTCCTATCTACCTGAGAAAAAAAATCTTTGAAGTCTGCTTGGGGAATAAAAATAACTATATAAGCACATTCAAACAAAAATTCTAAATCTTCTGTACTATGTCGCATATTTTGGATCCCACTGTTCTCTTGTAAATTGCTTATCCAGTCTCTCTTCCCAATGTTTTCTAACCTCCTCTAACTGATTCTCATACGTATTGTGCAATATCTTATATGCCCTAATAATTATCCATTTTTTAACAGCAGCTTCTGTTCTAGATTCAGCTAAAAACTCTACCAGATCAGGTCTTCACTTAGGATTCCTCTATCCCTTTCTCTTCCCCTATGCTCTGATATCAATCTCTGGAAAGGAAGGCAATCTCTATCCAGCAGTTCAAATGTTTTCTTGGACTCATCCCATTCTATTACCTTTCCTTATCTAATTATTTACTAGAAATACCTTGGTTCCTTTGCCAGTTTTCTCCAGTAAATTCCAACCCCTCTTGCAGTCATCCCTATTGGCAAAATATCCTTTCTCTAGTCTCATGCTGGCTTAGCTGTTTTTATTCTCCTTAAGGATATGCAACCAAAATCCCCACTCTCTCCTTATTTAATTTCCCCCTGCTTCATCATCCCTTTCCACTGTGAATTATAACCTTCTGCTTGTGGTATGTATATGGGCCTTAATGGTGTAGCTCTAAAATATCCCTTCCAGTCTGGTAAACCTAAACTATCTTGTTCAATTGGAAGGATAACCTTATCACACTTAACTCATGCTATCTTCCCCTCCGAGATAAATTCATTCAGTTCTTTATTAATTATTGTCCATAACATCTCCACTGGTTGGTAAAAATATGCCTGACCCTTACATAAAACTAAAAGGAATAAAAACATTTTCACTGCTTGTCTCTTACTATCAATATCCTTAAAGAAGAACTTCCAGTTCCTCCGTTTTTGTATGTTTTTTTTCTTTGTTGTTTTTTCTTCTGCCTTTATGGCCACTGTATTCTATGTGAGATTTCTGGACGACATACTAATTTTATGGTGAGGAGAGGAACATGTAATGAACGACTTCAGAAAATACATCAATGGCACAACCACTTTCCTTGAGTTCACATATAAATGGCACTGTGATAAGACAGAATTTTTAGATATTGAGTTGACTAAGGACATTGCTGGGGGCACCTTGGCCAGTAGCATCCACAGAAAGGAAACATATTCCAATATGTTACTACACTACAACAGTTGCCACCCATTCCATCAGAGGAAGGATATAATAAAAGGCCAAATGGTCAGGTTATCTAGGCACATTAGTAGTGATGAAACATTTAAAAAAAGAGATCAATACATTAATTGGAATGTTCATAAATAGAGGCTATCCCTTAAGTCTTCTGCTGAAAGTGAAGAGAAAATTATGCTTAAAAGAAATACTACATTTAAGCCTATTTTGAAAGCAGGTCTAAACATTAATAGAACCAACATGGCCAAGCTAGACACCAATGTTCTGGTATTACAATACAATACAGAAACATCAAACTTGGTATCAAGTGTTAATAATATATGGGAAACTCACTTTGACAAAGAAATGAAGGACAAGTTGGGGCATAAACCTAAGGTTGTGTACAGTAGAGGGTGTAATATAAAGAATATTCTTGAAAGTGTCAAGAGAAAACAAGGCAAGCACAGGTCATTGATGTACAAATGTACAAATGTGGTGCTTGCAAGACCTGTAAAAATATAAATGATGGTACGAATGTCTTTATAGGAAGTTTTGAACGTACTATAGGATGCCCGAACAGGTGCAACTGCAACACCACTATGGTGATTTATTTATCTACCTGCTTATCATGCCCTGGTTTCTACGTAGGCAAGAGCAAAAGAAGGCTATGGGATCGCATTACTGAGTGCCTTAGACACATTAAAAATAAAAAAAATGAACAATGCTTTATATGTTCATACTCTAGAATGTCCCAACTACAAGAGATTTTTATTCTTTGTCATTGTTAGAGTACAGAGTGACTCTAGGGGTGGGGATGATCAATTAGAATTAGAATTAGAAGCCAGAGAAACTAAATGGCAACTGACACTAAATGCTTGTTGCAAGCCAGGTTTAAGTGATTATTGTTCAATAGCTCCCTTTTTGAAGCAAAGGGCAGCAGAGATTTAATTTTAAGTGCACTGTGAAAACACTTATCAGACTGCAACAAACAGATCAACTATGTTTTGAATGTTTAAGTTTATTTTTTAAGTATGTTTTATATTATGTTCATTATTATAGGTTCATAGGTTTATACTAGGCTATCTGCCCTGGGGCATTTACAAGCCTAGCCAGAGTGTGTTTGGCTTTCGCCACCCTTTTAGATCGATTTACTGTGCCTCTGTAGAGTAGGTCACAGAAGATAGCCCTTTTAAGGTTAGTTTACTGTGCCACTGTCTAGCAGGGACACAGAAGAGATCCCAGGGGTGAACTTACGATCTCCCATCCACTCGTCAAGATTTCTCTTGAAGAGGGTCAGCGAGAGGCTCTGCCTAACATGGACTGGGATTATGTTCCAGAGTGAGGGCAGCCTCTGGGATATGAATCTGTCCCTCCAGCATGTCCTATTTATTTCTGTGCCGAGGTTTAAGTCCCTGGAGCGTGTAGCTCTAAGGGATTTGGATTTCCTGAGGTGGAGCATGTCCATTAATTCTGGGTTGGACATGGCTTTATACGTCAGGCACAGATCACCTCTGAGTAGGCGGTAAGCAACTGAGTAGAGCTGGAGTTTCTTTAGCCGAACTGCATAGGGCATCTGTTTGAGTCCCTTGATCCTCTTGGTAAGGTACTTTTGGGGCCTCTCCAGTTGCTGCAGGTGTCGGGTAAGGTACATCCCAAATGGGGCATTGTATTCAATTATAGGCCTGATGAGTGATGAGTAGAGGAGCACAATGACCTCTCTTGTTCTAGATGTGAACTCTTTTGTGATAAGTTGGGCTATATAGAAGGTCTTTCTAACCACTCTGGCAATGTGATTTTCAAAAGAGAGGTTTCTATCTAGTTGGGTCCCCAAATCCCTAATTACTTCTTTCATACTTAATGGATTACCACCTATGTGGTAATTTGTGGGCACTTTGTTTTTCCCGAAGGGGATGACTATGCACTTTTTGGCATTTAGCTTAAGGCCATGGCTCTGGCACCAGTTATCCGTCTTTGTGAGACCCTTTTGGAGGATGCTTATGTCAGCCGGAGTCTCGATTATGGCACCCAGCTTGCAGTCATCTGTGAACTTGGTCAGCCATAGTCCTCCCGTATTAGTTTGTACCTCAAAGAAGTATATACCAAACAAGAGAGGTCCCAAGACTGAGCCTTGTGGGACGCCACTTGTAACTGGTTTGGAGTCTGACATGGCACCTGCCATACTGACCATGTGGGTTCTATCCCTGAGCCAGTTTGCAACCCATCTTATGACATAGGGGTTGATATTTAAGCTGGTGAGCTTATTTATGATGCCCAAGTGGGGTATTGTGTCAAAGGCTTTTACGAGGTCCAGGTAGGCCATGTGGACTACCTTCCCTTCATCGATGGCCTTGGTAACTGTTTCAAAGAAGTCGACCAGGTTCAAGAGGCAAGATCTGCCCTTAAGAAAGCCAAACTGGGTGGGATCCAGTGTCTGGAGGTTACCAATGTAATTGTTTATGAGTTCCATGATGATACGCTTCATAGCTTTGTAGACCAGACTAGTCAGGCTTATAGGGTGATAGTTCCTGGGTCCGTTGTGGCACCACCTTTGTGGAGCGGGACCACTGTTGCTGTAAGCCATTCCTTGAGTACATATCCTGTAGTAAGGCTGAGACTGAACAGTGACTTTATGTGAGGGTTTAGTTCTTCTTGGAGCTCGTGTAAGAAGCAGCCCGTGACACCATCTGGTCCCATTGATGTTGTGTTTTTTGCTTTTGAGAGGGCAGCTCTCACCTGTGCATTTGTGATGTCAGGAAGGCTACATTCTGTTGGGATAGACATTTGGTCTTTTGGGGGGGAAGGGGGGTAAAGTTTGCACTAAACCTGTCTGCCAGGATGTTGGCAATGTCTGTGGGATCAGTGTATTTTTTGTCATTTTGTACTAACTCAGAGCATATCTGGGAGTTGCCCCCAGGATTCCTGACATTACTAAAGAAGGCCTTGTGATTATCTTTAGAGTCTTGTGCAATTTTTCTTTTGAAGCTGACCTTAGATAATTTTATGAGGGATCATAGTTTCTTGCTAGTACTGATCAGAGATGCCTTCCCTTTTTGGGATTTTGCTCTATCATGTAGCAGCTTCCTCCTTCTGTTGTATAGCTTATTTATGGCCAGGGTCCACCAGACTGGTCTCCTGCCTTTGGAGGAGTGAGTCTTGGTTTTACTTGGGATAGCACGATCCATGCATTCCAGTAGGTGTCCATAGCATGCATTTGTAAAGGATTCTGCTGTTTGAGCAATATTTTCCACTGGCCTGGTGGCTTTGAAGGATTCTACCTCGGCTTTGAGAAGTGTGAAATTCGCTTTTGAGAAATTTTTCACCGTGATTTCCTTGGCTGGGGGTGGGGATGGGATATGGGTGTCCAGTGAGATTAATTTATGGTCTGATCTTACCAATTAGGGACATACCTCTGGTGTGGAACATAGAGTCCCCATGTTGGTGATGACCAGGTCCAATATGTTATCCCCTCTTGTGGGAGCGGTGACCAGTTGTTCCATAGCATTTGAGTTTATAAATTCTAGGAACCGTTGGGCAAGGGTGTTGGGGCTTGAGTAGTTTTCCCAGTCGATGTTTGGGTAGTTGAAGTCACCCAATATTATTGTGTTTGGAGAGACCTTCATATTTTCCAGTGTTCTCAGGAAGGGTTCCTGAGTTTGGGAGGGTGGTCTGTAGCAGGCTACAAACTGAAATGCAGTTTTGCCCACTGTTAACTGTACATGGATGGTGTCCGATGCTTTGTGTAGTGCCACTAACCTCGAGGTATGGGTATCTTTGATGAATATGGATACTCCCCCTCCTTTTGTGGTTCGGTCCGAGTTTTGGGGCCGAAAAGCATGGTATGACGTATAACCTGGTAGTGCTGGGGTGCTCTCTGGGGCCTTGAACCAGGTCTCTGTCACTGCACAGATATCGATATTCTCCATACTGAGGAGAGCCTCCAGTGTGTGCATCTTGAGGTTTAGACTTCTGGCATTGAGCAGCATTACCCTTACTTTTTTTTTCTTGTGTTGTCCATGGAGGTGGGTTTGTCTTTTGAGCCTTGCCTAAAAAAGGCACTATGGGGGTGGCAAAAGCCTTAGCCAGCATTCGAAAGCCCAGGGGTGACAGGTGCAACCCATCCCTTGTGAAGCAACATGGCTTGTGTCAAGCATGTCATTCCAGGCTGACAGACACTGAATCCCCTTAGAATGACACCAATACTTTAGCCAATTGTTAAAATTAATCATTTTGTCTTTATACTGTGGCATCATTCTTGGTGAGGGCAAGATGCTACTCAAGGTCATGGTCATACCGGTCTGAGCTACATGATCAGAGAGCTCCTCTATGTCTCTTTTCATGTAGTCCAGGGAGGTGCGTCTCAGATCATTCACACCAGCATGGATAATGACGGAGTCATATTTGTACTTGCTTTGGAGTGACCTGAGTGCTTGTGTTATGTGGCAGATCCTGGCACCCGACAGACAGCTTACAGTGACCTTCTCCTTGTTCAGTCTGGTGAGAGGGATGTCAGTGTGTCTGATAATACAGTCCCCTATTACAAGTGTGTTAGGTGTGTTGTTTAGCCTTAAGGGCTGTGGCTGTGTGGCACACTGACTTTGTGAAATATGTGATACGTGGGTATTGTTGCGGGGTAGCGGTTGCTTGGATGTCTGCTTTGGAGGTCTCTGCTGCTTTGGCAGATTTTTATTTAGAGTCTCTGAGTATGTTTTTGTGTGTTTATGTGTTTGGTTTGCTGATGTGATAGGTCTATGTGAGACTGGAACAGTGGTGTGTGTGGTTACCTTCTCCTCCTGACTGACTGTGCCAGTGCTAGGTTGAGAGAGCTCAGCCTCCAGTTTGGCAATATAGTTGCATCTCTCACATACATTTGAGTTTGATGGAAGGAGGAGAGGGTGGTCTGTGTACATAAGGCAGTTGTAACATTGCCTCAAGATACCCACATTCCGCAGCTGGACTGGAGAGTAAACCTGAAACTGACTATTGGACATGCCAGAACAGTATAAGGAACAGTTTTTTGACTGATCAGAAAAGACCAATAGGGAGAAAAGTATTTATAAGGAGTATAAGAGGGTGTAGAGCTTTAGTTAGTGTTTACTTATAAGATTACCTATAAGATCAAGTGCAGGGCTTTAGAATGAAAATTGAGTGCTTACTTTAAGATTTAGAACAGTTCTAAGGGAAAAAGTGAAGAGCAGACTTTGTGGAGCCGGGAATGGTTTAAACCTGTTCAAGCGGCGCTGCCCGATGCTGTGCTCTGCGCAAAATCGCGCAAAAGTGGGTTTTAAGGCAGGGAACTTGAAAGAGCTGGGAATTAGCCCAAAACATTTCTAGGCAGTAACCACTCCTACAGGGGCAGGCAGGCTGTTCAGTGTTAATCACTGCCACTGATGAACACAGAGATTTCCCTTTAGCCCAAGCAAGCACTGGCCTCCAAGAAACTTACAAACAGTTCAGAACAGCAAATCTGTAACTGGACATTTTTAAATTTCAGAAAGTGGGAAAAAAGCAATATTTTTGTTTTTTTGTTTTAGTTTAAAGGTAGCAGAGATACACAAGTAGCAAAATAGTCAGAACAGTGCAATAAATGACCCCACACTTGAGTGCTAGGCCAGAGTCAGGTAAAATGCAATTTTAAGAAAAAAACGATTTTAAATTAAGTGCAACACAGGAAATGCAGTAAACAGGCTCTAGATGTGTTCTAAATACTGTTTCTAATACAGATATCAACTTTAGCAAGATGGAAAACGCCGAAAAGTAGGCAGCAAAGCAGAAATTTTAAACAAAAAATCAGAAGAAAATACTTAAAAACTCAAAAGTGGCTCCTTTCTTCTATCAGCGTTTTCTCCCCTTGGTAGGTGCTTCAGCAACAACTATCAAGCCTGGAAAGACCTTAGTACTATTACTAATATTTTTATCTTGAATGTACTTATTATTGTGGTTTACAGCATGTTATTGTGTACATTACATATTCAGGGGAAGTATGCCTTTAAGTTTAGTCAGGGTAATTTCACTGATGCAAGCAAAATCATGAACAGTTGCTTAAGTAATTAGAGTATATAAAGGAAGCTGCATCATAATTGAGCCACTCTGATGAAGCCAATTCATGTTTCTTGGCAAAAGCGCTTAGTTGGTTTTACTTTGACAGTGTTTAATGTTAAATAAACTAGTGTTTCACGTAAATACTGCCTTGGTGGCATGCTTTTTTCAATTTTTTTTTATTTTATTTATTTTCTACAGAAAACAACCCGATTTTGCTATATTGTCCCATATAGGCCACCGTGATACATCCACACTATTGCAAATCAAGTTCCAGTCCCCACTTATAATTAATATTACCTGTTGAAAGCCAACATTTTCCTAAGTTCCATGTAAGCAGTTTTTGGTAGAATATACATCCCAACGTAATCCTCATCCCTTGCCAATAACCCCTTACTAACACAATACTACCATTATTGTTTTTTCCCCTGTCTTATCACTATTGGAGCCCCTCTAGCAATCCTGTTATTACTCCCCTTTTCCTTTATCCCTGATGTTCTGCTGAATATCCATCCTGAATTCCTTTCTTTGTCAAATTCACATACTCATTCTTTCCAAATGTATTTCCTGCAGCACTGCTATTTGCAATATGCATTTTATAATATAATTCAGTATTCTTTCCTTTTTATCTATGCATGTAAGGTCATTTACATTGCAAGATAATATGGATAGTGTAGCCATTATGACAAAAAATATTGTTCCTACCTAATATACATGACAGTTTATTTTTTGAATGTGTATTTCCAACTTCTGTACACACTAATGTTTAGCAGGTTTATCTTTCAGTTGTTTCTTATTCCCATTTGAACCTATGTCACATTTTTCAAGTCTTCTTCATTTAATGGAAACGTTCAAACAAACAAATAAACATATTTTCAGAATATCCCCATCCCTTGTTAACTTACAACAAACACACAAAACTATGTAGATCTCCAAAAACTAAAGTTTAATTTGCCAGATAGGAACAACTGCCGCAAATCAACAGCTGCACCCACGTGCATTACCTAAGCTAAAATTAAGGTCACCCATGCTACAGCTTGTGTTCCTACTTACACTGATTGATGTCTGTTCTTTTCTTATCTCTATCCCTCTCCCAAATAACATTTTTTTCATTTTACAGGGCAGGTCTGTGGGCCAAGCCCTGGTCTGGTGTATCACTTTGATGATTTCACACAAATTGGAATCTTCTACAGGAGAATGTGGGGAACCCTATCAACAAAATCAATGTCTGTGGTAAGAGATTCTGTGAGGGAGTAAATGTGTCTTGTTTTACATGTCTTATCCTAAGATTAGGTGGGGATTTGTTCATATCTCCAGAGGACTCAGCTTGAGCCTGGGGATGAGTCTAAGTCTGCTTTCCCCATGGGAAGAATGGCACGAAGGCTGAAGTTCTGACTGAAATGTATCAGGGCCTAGAGATGAAATAGATGAAACTTATGCACTTTTCCATCAAGGAGGCTATTATCTTCTCAAAAACCTTAAATGGTGAGCCACAGCCTATCAGTATTGAGGACCCTGGAATCAGTTTTGTATTTGGCCCAATTGAAGTGGATGTGAACATCACTGAGTTTGGAAGTGCCAACACCAAATACCATGAAGGCACTGAAATTAAGATCAGAGCTGTCACCTTGACCAAAAAAAAAAAAAAAAGGCAACTCCAGATGAGACAGACAAGGACAGTGGCAAAGGTGCCTCCTCAAAAAGTCACCTCCAAACTCCATCAACACAGATGGTTGTGGCAATGTAAAGTTAGATGCAAACTGGTTGGTACTGTGCCAACAGTAAGGATACTGCCTCCAAAATTAATGATGTTGAGACTAGGACCAGGGAAGACACTAACACAGCAGAATGTCAGCCAACTAGATCCACCCTAAAGATAGAGGGAGATGGTATGACACTCATCTCAATATCAGCCTTTAAAAATGCCCTTATCATTTGATCCCAATTCAATTCTGATGCACTCAGGAAAGAACTGGTTGACCTAAGGGAAGATGTGGGTTGAAAGTGGGAAGATAAAAATTTGGACAACTCTTTTTTAGATGAGTGCCTACTTAATATATTTTTTGGAGACTGCTCTCATATAAGAACTGGCCTTGTGTAGGAAGTGCCCGGCATGGGAGTTGCAGTGCAAATGGAGAATGCTGGGGATCCATCATAGGAATTTTAGTTGCTAAAATGGCTCCTAGTCCTCATATTTTCTTTTCTTTTCTTTTATTCTCAGTCTCCTTCTCTTTCCCCCTGCATTTCTCCACCCTTTCTTTTTTCATTCTCTCTCTGTCCTTAACCTTGAAGAATTAATAGGAAGTAAACCTTTAGGAATTAGCTTAGTCTTTCCCTCAGCCAAGGAGTGTTGCCCAAAGGCCTTACACATAAAGTAGTGCACTGTGAGATAAACTAGACTCAGGTATACCACTCACAGATTGTGTGTGTCCTGGGTTGGGATTTTGTTGCCAGTTGTTATGAAGCCTTTCACTATGAATTACCTCAGCTGCAACCAAACAAATGGCAAAATATCAGAACAGTCTTGTAATTAAATATGCTAGAACACAACTTCTGCACCAAAAACGCTGCAACAGAAGAAATTTTTCTAAGTTAACAAACTCCATCAAGGAAGAAATATGTGCAGGGAATGACAAGTAAGGCAGCAAAGCCTCTGTGCCTGTCACTGGAGAAGTAGCTGAGGTAGACATTTTTTTTGTTAAATAGGTAAAAAAAAGATTAAAAAAGGTAAAAAAAAACTAAACTAAGGAGCAAAAACAGTTAAATAGGAAGATTCTTAGTTGAGTCAAAAAAAAAAACTGGAGCACTTGTCTGAAGTGATGGATGATTACGTCCTGTCTTGAAACTTAAAAAGAAGATCTGAGAGAGAAGCAAGGACATCCTCAACATGTATGCCCAGAAATTTCTGGACTTCATCAATAAAAACTCTCTGGACCAGTCAGTCAGCACTCCAGCCAGGGGTGATAAAATCCTGGAGTTTGTCTTTACCAATATGGGACAGAGCTTTGTTCCCTACCAACTGTCACATCCTCCCTGGTCAGATTGGTGCATAAATCAGTCATATTCACCACAGCACTGAAGAAGGATGCATCTTCCAATTCCTCTATATTCACACATTATTTTAAGACTAATCTACTAAAACTGAGCAATGAACAGACTAAATTCAAAATCATATTACAAACTGAAGACCGCCACTGCTTATGAAGAATCATTTGCTGCCAAGTTCTATGGACATGTAAATAACTGCATAGACACATATGTCCCCCCTCTGAAGTAAATGCAACACCAAATTTAAGAATAAACCCCACTGGCAGAACAGAAACATAAGCATGCTCTTCAATAAAAGAAAACTCTCACAGCATGCAAAGATAAATTTAACTCTTAAAATGTTAAATATGCTCTTGCTGAACTTAACAGAGAATTATGTACCCTGATCAAATCAATCAACACTCTATATGTTTTAAAAATAACAATTTAGGGAAGCCTTCTTTAATTATGTTAGAAATCTCAGGAACAATGCCCAGCACTGTGCACAGCTAATAGCACATGATATTACATACTTGGACCCAGAGGACACAGACAGTCTACTAGTGGAGAAATTCAGCTCGAACTTCATCTTCCTCCCCTTCCATATTCCCATATCATAAACCTGCATCTACACTCCTCAAATCTCCCAAGGAAAAAGTCCTCAGAGCATTATCCAAGACAAAGAACATTACTTTCATGGTACTGGATAACATACTGGGCTGTCTACTGGTCATCTTGAAACAGGACTTGTCAGGTCCCCTACAGAAGCTATTTATTATCATCCTACAAAAAAAGAAGTTATGTACCTACCATAACGTTCCATGTTTGTTGTCCTTCATCTTGCCTACCTTGTTGCTGGTTGGGTTTGGAGTCGATCCTTGGCTCTGACTCAGCCGATTTACTATAGCTCGAGAGCTTTTACTGGCTGAGACCACCCCTTATCCCAACATGCCTAGCGGCAGCTACCCAGATCTCATTTGTAATAACCCACACTTGACATACATGGTAAAAAAACAATTTTTACTAAGCTCTTATACACCTAAGGTAGGAAGGAAAGAGGAAAAGACAATGCATGGTTAACTAACCTGGTATGTCAGCAGGAAAGCCAGCCAGTGTAACTAAAAAAGAACTCCAGGAAGGGGGAAGGAGGGGGGGACGTAAGAAGGAAGGCGAGATGAAGGACAACAAACATGGAACGTTATGGTAGGTACATAACTTCTTTATGTTATGTTGTCCCATCTCACCTTCGTTCGTGCTGGGTGGGACCACATCCCCAGCACCTGGTTCTTGGGTGGCTCTACAAACTTGTCAGGACCGTGGAACCAAAGGATGCCCTATTCCGGGAGACCACATCCACTTTGTAATGAGTGATAAAGGTATGAGGATTTGCCCATGTTGCTGCTGCACAAATTGAATCTAAAGGCAATCTAGCTTGGAAGGCAGCAGAGGTGGCTAAGGCCCTGGTTGAATATCCTCTGGGCCTTCCTGGAAGTGTCTTTTTACGCAAATCATATGAATAACTGATTGTGTCCGACAGCCATTTTGATAAGGTCACTTCTGAAACTGGATAACCTTGTTTATTGTCAGCAAAGGATATAAACAATTGGTCTGATTTTCTGAGGTCTTTGGTCCTGTGTAAATAAAATTGTAATTGTCTATGAACATCCAATTGGTGTAATCTATACTCTGGCTTGTTGCCGTAATTGGGGAAGAACACAGGAAGCTCAATGGACTGATTTAAGTTATACTCAGAACAAACCTTTGGCAAGAAAGAAGGACTGGTCCTAAGAGAGACTCTATCCTTATGAAAAATGAGATACGGCAGGCGAATACAGAAAGCATGTAATTCAGAAACCCGTCTAGCTGAGGTTATAGCAACCAAGAAGAGGGTTTTCCAAGATAGAAACTTCAGAGGGTGAGATGCTACTGGTTCAAAGGGAGGCAAAACCATTGAAGCTAAAACCAAGTTTAGGTCCGGGGGGGGGGGTCTTCTCTTACCGGCGGCAGTAAAAGTGTTGTACCTCATAAGAATGCTTTGTACAACTTATGGGACATAATGTTAGAACCCAAGTCTCCTACATGAAAATTGGAGATGGCAGCAAGTTGGACCCTAATAGTAGTTGCAGCTGCCCCCTTTTTGAACGTTTCGACCAGAAAGTCAAGAATCTTGTGAACAGGAGCAGTAAAGGGATCAATGTTATTACTCTTCACCCAATAAGAGAACCTCTTCCATTTGCTACTGTAAATCCTCCTGGTAGTGGGCTTGTGGGAGGACACTATGATGTGTTGTACAGCAGGGGAAATGTTTGGGAACCTGGCTAAGACTAGAAGTGGAGTAACCAAGCAGTCAGCTTGAGAGTTTGGACGGATGGGTGAAGCCCACCTGACTGATGCAACAGAAGGTCCAGAACTGGGTCCAGTATCCAAGGCTCCAGTTGAAGATGATGATGAAGAAACAGAAACCTTATCTGATGAGGCCAGTAAGTAGCAATGAGGATGAGTTTGCAACCCAATGATTTTGCTTTCTGAAGTACCTTTGTAATGAGAGGGAATGGTGGAAAGGCATATAGTAGTCCCGGAGGCCAGTTGTGAACAAGTGCATCCCTAAGTGACCGTCCCGTCGGGTGAACTAGGGTGAAGTAGCTGCTGCATTTGTTGTTTAGGGAAGTGGCAAAAAGATTGCAGCATGGCTGGCCCCATTTGCTGAAAATCAAGTCCAAAATTTCTTGCTTCAGGGACCACTCATGAGGCATGAGTATAGCCCTGCTGAGCCTGTCTGCTATCACGTTGGATTTTCCGGGAATGTGCATCACAATCCGAAAATGTTGGGAAGACATCGCCCATTGCCATACTTGAAGCACCTCCCGACACAAGGGGTAAGATCTGGTTCTGCCCTGCTTCTTGATGTACCATACCACTGACATATTGTCTGTCTGAATTGCAATAGTCCCGGTAGGTAGAGATTCTTGAAGTGCTTCCAATGCCAGAAGCACAGCTCTCATCTCTAGAACATTGATGTGCAAATGGTACTCATGAGGTTGCCATGTTCCTTGGACAGTCCATCCCAGATAATGCCCCCCCACCCTATCTGGGAAGCATCCGTGGTCACTGTGGCTACAGGATGGGGGTCTAGAAAGGGTCTGCCCAGAGTCACCTGGGGGGGAGACAAGCCACCATAGTAGGTCCTTTTTGCAAGATTCCATGATCAAGATCATGTGTGACATTGGCAAATCCTGGAAAGACTACTGAGCAAAAAGAAGCCACTGCAGAATCTGCATGTGGAAGCATGCTAAAGGAACTAGCGTAATTGCAGCAGTCATTGAGCCCAGGACTTATAAAACTTGTCTTGCCTGAACTCTCATCATCTTTATGAGAAATTAAACTTGCTGACGAATGGCTGACACCCTGTGTTGAGGCAGTTTTGCTATCACGCGTCTTGTATCTAAGTCTGCTCCTATAAAGGTAATAGACTGACAAGGCAGACTTGTCATAGTTTGTGGTGATGCCTAACTGGGAACAAGTTTGGATTGTGTAGTCCCGTGCTTTGATCAGTTGATGCTTGGTGGTAGCAGTGAGGAGCCAGTTGTCTAGATATATAAAGACCTGGAATCCTAGATGCCTCAGGTGAGTCATGACCACTGCCATACACTTGATGAACACCCTGGGGGCTGTGGTGAGACCAAAGGGCAAGGCCCTGAACTGATAATGATGGTCACCCAGCCAGAAGTGTTGGAATCTCCTGGATTGCCTGTCCATTTTTATATGGTAGTATGCATCCCAGAGATCTATGGAGCACATCCAATTGTCCTGATCCAAGAAGGGAAGAATGGACTGCAGTGTTACCATCCGGAACTTCATTATTTTTGCCGACTGGTTTCGTTTGCAGAGATCCAAAATGGGTCTCAAGTCCCCTGTCTTTTTTGGAACTAAAAAGAACCTTGAGTAAGTTCCGGGTCCGATTTGGTCTGTGGGGACTTCCTGGATGGCTCTTTTTTCTAGCAATCTTTGAACCTCTAGGATTGCATGATCACGAAGATTGGGTGGAACATCTGGGATAAAACGTTTGTCTTTTGAGGGGGGGGGACTGAGAAAAGGGAATTTTGTAACCCCTGGATATTATCAACAGTACCCAAGTTTCTCTTGTGATAGATTGCCAGGCTGTTGGGTACAGTGATAGTCTGCCCCCAACTGCCTCCAGAGGTGGACAGCCGGGCCTCCCTTCAGGAGTGCTGGAAGGGCCTAGCAGAGGAAGTATCGCTGTTGCCCTGCTGTTGCCGACCCCCTCTGCCACAAGGGTGGCGTCTTCCGTTGTTGTTTCCTCCTGTGCCCCTGGGGGAAAATTCTCCATGTGTCTCAGGCGAAGCTCCCTGGGATTTTCAGAACCACAATTTTCCACTCTTCTGACCTTTAGGATAGGGTCTAGATGGAGTGGAAAAATGGACTCCTATGGTAGAGAGAGTCTTGCCATCCTGTTCACACCTGGTGAGAGTCTCTTTTACCTGAGGCCCGAACAAGGACGAGCTATCGAAGGGGGTGTTGTTAAATGAAGACTTAAAAGGTTCCACAAACTGACAAAGACGCATCTAGGTGTGTCTCCACAAAGCTACTCTGGTACCTGGTGTCCTACTCGCTCCATCTGCTGCATAAGAAATGAGCCTCATGGAGAAGTTAACCTCGGAGGTCAAGGTCGCAAGCTGGGAAGCTGCCCTGTTTGCAACTCCCTCAGCTGTTGGATCTTGCAGGGTATCTCCTAGCTCCTTCAGGAGGTCCCTCTGAAGTTGTGTGAAATGAGACAAGTAATTCACTGACCTGAGAGTAAAGGTCGCTGAAGAAATCATACGCTTCCCATATCTGTCCATTGTACAAAACCCTTTATTCGGTGGATGGACAGATGAATAAGTTTCCGCAAGTTCCTTCTTAGTGGCTGCTGCCACCACCATGGCATCAACAGGGATCCCTTTGGAAAGGAAAGACTTATCCTCTGGAGCAGTAATAAATTTGTTTGGTCTCCTCGGAACTGGTTCCATGGTCTCTGGAGCTCTCCACGCCTTTTGACTCGCTACATACAAAAGTGGGTTGAAAGATGGAGACACCCAAGAGGTGGAGGGTCAGGAGCCAAATGCATCCAGGTAGACAGACTCATCCTCAGAAGGGGCTAGGGACTTCCAGCCACCCCTCTGTCTAAGAATTTCCAAGATGTCTGAAAAAGAGACATCCTCAGAGGGGAACCATGGGGACCCTTCCGATTCATCCAAGTCTGTATCCGAAGTGATAGACTTGGGGAGTCTAGAAGCTTCCTCTTACATTTCTTCTTCTGAAGGACCTCCTCCAAATGTTCGGGGAAGGTTTCAAAAGAGGTGGGGGTCACCCAGTGGGGCGTCCTGGGGCACAGGTTCCCTACGATTGGAGGCAGGAGGAGGGACAAAGGCAGGCACAGGCACCGAGGGAGAAGGAGCCAATGGAGCCGAGGGTGAAGCAGTCTCAGGAGACAGCACGCTCCTCATCACCTTGAAGGCACCACGGTCCCGAGTTGAAGGAGCCACCGGCTCCAAAAATCCCGGAGATCTCCTGCGAACTGGGAGCGACAGCTCCGAGGCTGATGTGGGAGCCGAGCTCACCTGTGGCGAAGCTCCGAGAGGGAGAGCGGGGTTGGAAAAGGGTCCGATGCCACTTACCCCCCTCGGAGCCGGCGAGAGCTTTGGTGCCCTGAACTGTCGACAAACTGAGACATCGAGGAGATCACAGTGGTCATCGGAACCGATAAGAGAGAAGAAACTGGAGCCGACGGTTCCACCACCAAGACCTCCATGCACTCTGGCTCCGAGCTCAAGAGAGTCAGAGGAGGAACCGATGGAGAAGCTGGAAGGGCCAAAAGAGCCAATTCCTTATGGGCTGGGGTTGAAAGTAATTTAGCAAGTGCCTGTGACTTGAGGACCCTGTTGACCACTCTCTCCACATCGTGATCCGAAAGCCTGGAGGACCGAGAGGAGTGTGAAGAGAACCGGTGACTGCCCGCTCCAGACTGCAGCAGAGGAGATTGTGGAGCAGAACATACCAGCTCCAATGAAGGAGACCTTGATCCCTTATGGATCCGGACTGGCTCTGAGAACACAGATGGAGCCACCAGAGACTTAGCTTTGTCAGTACCAATGCTGGGAGCCAACAGAGCCGAAGGCTTTTCAGTGATTTTTGTCAGTTCCGAACTCGGAACTGATGGCTTGGTGTGTTTCTCGGGCACTTTGGCTGGCTGAGGACCCTGAGACGAAAAATCTTGAGGGTTCTTCAAGAGGCCACGTAAAATAAGCTCATTTCTTCTCTCCTGCAGGACTCTGGAACTAAATGTGTGACAGATCAAGGAAGAGTCCTGCAGGTGAACAGCCCCTAAACAATAAACTCAACTCGTGCCCATCCGTAAGGGACATTTTCTGGCAACACGAGTCGCATTTTTTAAACCCAGATTGTTTTGACTCTTTAGACATGGTAAACACTACACAAGGAATTTTTCACAATACAAGAAAAAACACAAAGCTATCAATTAACAGCACACAACAACTAACTGCAACTAGGCTGTAACAGGTAGCCCAACAACAAAAAGGGAAGAACTTTGTTTCTTTTTTTTTTTTAAAGGGAGAAGAAAGAAGGGGGAGAGCCTCTAACTTAAATGGTGACTCCCCCGATGGGAGAACCTCTAACTTAAATGGCAATCCCAGAAAGGGTGGGGGAAAAAGAACCCCCTAACTTAAATGGGCTCTAAGGGGAAAGCAAGGCCTGAGGAGAATAAACGACGGCCAAAAGCACCACAACAAGCAGAGAAAGGGGTTAGACTAGCAGGGGATAGTATACACTCTAACGAGTCAATATAACCACAAAAAATTAGGAAAATAGCGAAAAACAGAAAAAAAGCACAAAGCACTTAGCCTGAGCCAATAGTCGCAATCTCGACGCTGCAAGCGGCAAATGAGATCTGGGTAGCTGCCGCTAGGCATGTTGGGATAAGGGGTAGCCTCGAGCCAGTAAAAGCTCTTGAGCTATAGTAAATCGTCCGAGTCAGGGCAAAGGATTGGCTCGAATCCAACCAGCAAGAACGAAGGTGAGATGGGACAACATAACATCAGGCTTTGCACCAGATGAATGGAGGACAGCAACCACTTGCACAAAGGAGGGGCATCAACTGACCCATAAGCCTGACCAGTATCATCTGTAAGGCCATGGAAAGGATCATTATGGAATTAAACAAATTCTCAACCCAAGACAGATCAGGTTTGTCAAGGGTAGATCCTATCTACTTAACCAGGTCAACTTCTTTGAGAAGGTTAATAAAGCAATGGATGAGGGCAAATCATTACACACCTCATATCTAGACGGCAGTGAAGACCACCTGTACATAAACTCTCCCAACTAAATGTAAATCCCTGTGTAACTTGTTGGATAACAAACTGGTTCACAAACAGAACTCATAAAATTAGAGTGGATGGCTCTACCTCCTTAAAGACTGGTCACTAGTGGTGTACTACAGTGTTCAGTCCATGGTTCACTTCTCTTGGCATAATCTTCTTTGAGGCCAAAGCAAATGTTAAAAGATTATGGCTGACCAAGTTTTAAATGACTTTGAACTTTGTGCCATTATAAATTCCCCGGAGGATGCCAAGATCCTCCCAGCGGACCTTTCTCAAACAAATAGCTGGTGTCAAAACCATGTACTAAATCAAAATGCCAAGAAATGTATAACAAAATCCTCTGGCAAATATGACTTCCTTTGCAACTATCACCTTGACAACATACCCCATGAAAGCTGATTCCATAATCAGGGATCTGGGAACCTTTATTGGCAACAAACTGTCCTTTATTCCCAATGTATCAATTATTTTAAGGAAATCGTTTTAGACCACAGATCTTATATCTACAGATATGGTATCAAGGTCCAGAGATGTAATCATTTCACTGTACTCAGCTCTCATTAGGCCAATCATTGAATATAATGCCCCTTTGGATATGTATCTGTTCAAGCAGTTGTCACAACTGGAATGACCATGACACATTGTCACACAAAAAAAAATAAAACCAATGGCTTTAAATCATAAAAAAACTATGCACACTATCTCAAAGCCTTGACACTCTTCTCAGTATCATGCAGGCTACTAAGATATGACCTCTGACTTGCATATAGCACCTCAACACACTCTGTCCTGTTAGATTTCTGACACATTTACAAGTCCAATGGTAGCATGAACATCTGCTCTATGGATTTCAACCTCTTTTACAACATACATAGGACATGTTGGGAGGAATAGGTATGTATCATAGAGAATACCACTTCGATAGAACTGTCTTCAATGTCCCATACAGCAAAGTACTTTTCTTAGTCTATTCAAATGTAATTTGGATGAGTAAATGGGGAAAAAAAGAGTCATGTACTTACCATAACTTGGAATCTGTGCTATCCAATATCATTATTCATCACAGATGGGTCTTGAATCTGACCTTGGATCCGAGCCAGCAAAGTGAGCGACAGCTCCTGGGCTCGAGATCTTCCCCTCTCAGGATTCCTGTTACCCATACCCCTCAGATCGAATTTGCTAGATAAATATCAGGACAGTGACACTGTCCATACCTAGGAACAGCAGAATCAAACACACCATCACTCCAAGAATCCCCTGGTCACCAGAAGGAGATAACAGAGGGTGGGAACGTGATGAGTAATGACATTGGATAGCACAGATTCCAAATTATGGTAAGTACATAGCTCTTTATCTGATGCTATCCATGTCATTATTGATCATGGATGGGTCAGTCTCCAGCTATCCAGAACCTTGGGACATCTCAAGGAAGGACATCCCAGAGCACAGAAGAACCAAATGAGGCTCTACCCCTAGATACCAAATCCAACTTGTAATGTGTTACAAAGGTATGAGGGTTTGACCAAGAGGCAGCAGCACAAATGTCATCCAAGAAGTTCTGTCCCAGAATGCCGAAGAGGATGCCACCAACCTAGCAGAATGAGCTTTAATAGGCTTGGGAAGATCCCTCTGATTGTATTCGTAAATGTGAGCTATACAAGAAGCTATCCAACATGAAATTGACACTTTGGAAATGGCCTTGCCTTTCCTGGCCTGACAGAAGGCTACGAAAAGCTAATCTGACTTTCGAAAATCCTCACTCCTCTTCAAATAGAAACGTAATTGCCTATGAACATCTAGGCAATGTAGCTGATGCTCTCCTTTGTTTGAAAAATTGGGAAAAAAGACGGGAAGCTGAATAGACTGATTTAAGTTAATTTCTGAAGCTACTTTTAGAATGAATGAAGGACTGGTTCTGAGAGAGACCCTATCCTTTTGAAAAATCATGAAGGGAGGCTTTATGCAAAGAGCCTGCAGTTCAAAAACCCTCTTGGCAGTGGTAATAGCCACCAAAAAGGCCGTCTTCCAAGACAGAAACTTAGTATCACACTTCACGGCAGGTTCGAAAGAAGGTTGTGTAAGGGACTGCAGCACCAAAGTAAGATCCCAGGGAGGAGATGGATCATTGAAGGGAGGTCTGAGCAAGAATGCCCCCTTAAGAAAGGCCTTGCAGAGCCTAGAAGAAAAGATGGGACTATACAGCAATAAAACAGTACGGAGAGAACACACCATGGCCACTTGGGAGTGAACATTTCTTTAATGTAAGCGCTTTCATATCCTGCCTGGAAACTTCATCAGACAGGACACAAAAGCACTTACATTAAAGAAGTTTTTGCTCCCAAGTGGCCGTGATGTGTTCTCTCTACTGTTATATTGCTGTTTTGGACTTTTGGCTTTTGGTTCAGAGAGACCTTTAGTTCTCTGAGAACTGTGTGCTTTTATCTAAAGATGGGACTATCATTTAGGTGAAAGTTAGGAATAGCTGCTAGTTGGAGCTTAATCATCGAGAAGCTCGCTCCTTGTTGAAACAGAGAGGAAAGGAATGACAGAATGTCCAGAACCAGAGCAGAAAAGGGATCAATGTCTCTCTTCCATTTGCTGGAATAAACCTTTTTTAGTAGAAGGTTTCTGAGATGCCAAAATAATGTCTTTCACCAGAGAAGGCAACTTAGCCTTACCAACAACCATTGGAACTGGAGATACCATGCTGTCAGCCTCAGGTATATCAGGTTGGGAGGGGGATGTCCCCATGGATGGGAGATGAGCTCCTGAACAGGATCTACTACCCAATGTGAATACTTGAGATGAGACCAGAGGAGGGAGAACCATGTTTGACAAGGCCAAAAGGGGTCAATGAGGATGAGATGAGCCTTTAGGCGATGGGTTTTCTGTAAAACTTTTGGAATGAGGGGCATTAGGGGATAGGCATAGCTGAGTCCCGGCAGCCAATCGTGAATCAGAGTATCCTTCGGTGACACCCCCGGTGGGGGGATCAGGGCAATGTATTTGCTGCATTTGTGATTGGCTGGGGATGCAATCAAATCGCAGCATGGAAGACCCCAACGGTCAAAGATTTGGCTTGCCACTGACTGTTTCAGGGACCACTCGTGGGGACTCAGGATAGACCTACTGAGTTTGAGTTGGAATCGCCAGGGATATGTTTTGCAAGAAGAAAGTGCCTGGAGGACATCGCCCATTCCCACATTCTCATGGCCTCTCTGCACAGTGGGTGAGATCATGTCCCCTCCTGCTTGCTGATGTACCAGACTATTGCCATGTTGTCTGTCTGAACTGCTACAGTCCCAAGAGGGAGAAAGTCCTGGAAAGCTTGCAACAAAAGTAGGACAGCTCTCATCTCTAAATCTCCAACGGGGACCAAGTGCCTTGGACCGTCTTTCCCTGAAAATGCCCCCCACCCCACCCCAACAGGGAGGCGTCCGTGGTCACCGTGGCTTGGAGTTGCAGTAGACAAAAAGGTCTCCCTAGCAGGAGATCCTCAGACAGGCGCTACCAACCTAAGTGACAGACTCAAGATATTCAGATTGGCATGGACATAGGGTGAAGGTGAGCTGACCACTGTACTGCCAGGGTCCATTAAAGCACCCACATGTGATACTGGGCGAGGCAAGTGAACAGCCACCACCACTGACCCAAGGGCTTGAAGAATTAGATGGGCAAGCATACTGTCCTGATCCAGGAGGAGGAAAATTTGCTACCGGATTGTGTCTACCCTGCATAAGGAAAGAGCTGCAGTATCTGACACTGGGTCCAGAAGAACAGCTATGAATTCCAGTCACTGGCATGGAGCAAGGTGTGACTTGGAAACGTTCACGGTAATGCCCAGATCGCGAAATAGGCTTGGAGTGAAGTCTGTGGCTAGATAGACAACATGCTTTGTGGGAGCCATGAGGAGCTAATCGTCAAGGTACAAGAAGACCTTAAAGCCCTGCAGCTGAAGATGGGCTGCTACCACTGGCATACATTTAATGAACACCCGGGGGGGGGGGGTGGAGGTGAGACCGAAGTGCAGGGCTCTGAATTGATAATGATTGGCCCCCAGCCGAAAGTGCAGGAATCTCCTGGAGCGCCTGTCTATTTTTATGTGATAGTACACATCCTTGAGATCTAATGAGCACATCTAATCATCCTTGCACAGAAACGGAAGAATAAACTGAACAGTGACCATCTGGAACTTCGGCTTCTTGACCGATAAATTCAACTTGCTGAGGTCCAGAATGGGGCACAGGTCCCCTGTTTTTTTGGGCACTAAAAAGAAGCAACAGTAAGTACCAGATCCTTGTTGTCCTGTTGGGACCTCCTGGATGGCCCTTTTTTGAAGGAGGTCTTGCATCTCTGTTAGAGCTAACTCCCTTTGGCAGGGTGGAACATCTGGGAGTGACCTTTGGATTGGAAGGGGGGGTGACTGAATGGTATAATGTATCCCTGGACACAATGTTTAGCACCCACTGGTCTGAAGTAATAGCAGCCCAAACCAGGTAGTGCAAGAAGATACGACCCCCGACTGCCTCCAGGGCCGGACAGTTGCTTACCTCTTCAGGAGTGCTGTGAGGGTTTCTCTGAGAAGGGTTCTCAGAAACTCTGATTCTGCAGACCTTCTCTGCCTCTGGGTGGCATCTACCACTGAATCCCCTTCCCCGACCGGAAGAAGAAGATTCCTGAGGAGCATCCTGGAAGGAAGACTGCATCCTGCAGAACCATAGCTTTTTACTACCCCAATGAGTCTTGGAGAAGGAAAAAAATGTCCTAGTTCTTCCCCATCATACTGCCGACATCTGCTATATAACCATGGAAAAATTCTTTGAAGTTTGCTTGCAGTATAAAAATACTCATGCAAATACTTTCAAACAAAAATCCTAAACTTTCTGGACTTTTTGCATACTTGGAAGCCATACATATCTCCTCCCACTGTTACCTTGTAAATTGGTTTTCCAGTCTCTCTTCCCAATCTTTTCTAAATGCAACAGACTGATTCCTGTAGTTATGCAATATTTTATATGCCCTACTAATAAAAACCAAAGTACCATGAAACAAACTGAATAAAACTGAGAAATGTAGCAAAACGAACGATACAGTCCACTGCAAAAGATTTTAATTGTGTTGTGTTAGCGCTTTCATGCACAATACTCCCTGCACTTCTTCAGACACATACACTTGTAAAAACATGCATTTTATAAGTGAACAATTAAAACATAATTAATATCAATTGAATCACAAAATTACAATTTAAAAAGACAGCTGCCTTCTTAATAAAAACAGTTTATATAATAAGAAAGAATTCCTAACCTGGATTGACTACTATCAATAACTAAAGAAATGTTTTATATATGTATGAATATATATTAAAACTGCATTGCGAAATCACATTTGTAAAAGTAATTAGCGTTCCAAAGCTTTCAATTTAAGTAAGCATTTTATGGAACAGACGTCATTGATTCCCAGATAAGTATGAGCATTAGTCTTTAATTGCCACAACAACTCCTGTTCCTCCAATTTTAAGTGCCAAGGTCCACCTCTAGGATTTCTTGGCACTACCTGGGCAACTACAAATTTGAAAAAATGTGTATCATTTTCCAATATATGTTTTGCTAAAGCATTCGTACTGATACCTTTAGAAATCGCATAAATATGCTCATAAATCCTTTGTTTCAAGTGACGCTCTGTCTTTCCAAAATAAAATGCAGAACATACTTGACACAATGCTGCATACAGCACTCCTTGACTTTCACAATTAAACTTATCATTAATAAAATACTTCTTGCCTTTAATATTAAATGAATTACCAATTAAAATGTGCTTACAATAATTACATCTGCCGCATTTATACATGCCTCTCTGTTGTTTAAACTGTCTATGCGGCATTTCAAGTAATGATTTCAAATTTGCAGCTTTTTTGTACACTATTAAGGGTCTACTACCTAAAATTTTATCAAGGGCCTGTTGTTGTAAAAGGATATCCCAATTATAATTTAAAATATCCCTTAAGTGTACTGACATATCATTAAACTTGGTTAGAAAACTGGTTACATAACTGTTGCCATCATTTCTAACCAGCTTTACTTGTTCATTGTTACTTGTACCAACACTTTCATGCCTGTTTAGCAAAGGACCCAAAACACCTCTAGATCTCTTATCCTGTATTTCTTTGATTAAAATTTTAATCAATTTTAACGGATATCCTCGACTGAGAAACATAACTTTTAAATTGTTACATTCTTGCTGAAAATCTTCTTCATCAGAACACATTCTAGATGCCCTAACCAGTTGACCTTTGATAATTCCTCTCTTCTGAAAAAATGGATGATGGCTAGAAAAATGCAGAAAAGAATTGCTATAAAATGGTTTCCGGTAAATCAAAGATCTAAACCTATGATTAACCACATCTTTATACAATTGAATATCCAAAAAATTAATAACATTTTCGTCGTATTCATATGTAAATTCTAAAAATGATGTGAAAGAGGTCATAACATCAACCAACATTTGGGCTTCATGTTTAGAGCCCTTCAAGATGATAAATATATCATCTTGATAGCGAGTGTACCAAGCCACTGTGTTTTTAAAAATTGAATGAGGGAACAAATAAGTATGTTCCCAATATGCCATGACAGCATTAGCAAAGTTCCCTCCACAGGGGGAGCCCATAGCAATACCTGTTGTCTGCAAAAAGTATTCACCCTGAAACATAAAAAAAAAATTTTTTAACACAAGATCTAAAAGGGTAATAATAAGATCGATATCCAATCCAGGAAGATGCTTAGTATGTAAAAATTCCCTTACCCAATCCATCCCTAAATTTTGGGGAATAACAGTATATAAATCCTTAATGTCGACTGTTAAAAACCTGTAGGAAACGTTAAATGGGATGGAATTCAAATGATTTAATACATACCATGAGTCTCGACATATTTGAGACTCAGTTTTCAATACATCTTTCAACTTACCATCTACCCATTTAGCACATGCGCAAGTAATAGATTTACGCCCATCAATGATTGGCCTAAAAGGAGGATCTGCCATATACTTATGTAATTTCGGGACTCCAAAAATAACTGGAGTCAAAGGTGCGGGCATGGTCAAATAATGATACAATTTTAGGGAAATACTTGCTTCTATGAACAAATCACTTAAATGATTTTTTTATGCGTTGATATGCTTGATTTAATTCATTAAGTGAAACTTTGCTGTAATGCAATGATGAAAGCATTTTTCGCTTCTTATAAATGTATTCATCTTCAGTCATGAAAATGGCTCCCCCGCCCTTGTCGGGTTGCATAACTCGAATCTTATGAACTTTAATATATTCAAGAAACTGTATCTCATTCATTGGAGAAGTTACTAGTATATCTAGACATGTTATAATGATATTCAGAAAAAACAGCCCTGATGTGTATCTTAGACATTCGTTGAAATAATGCCAAATTATTATCTAAGGGAGGGTTGAAGGTGCTTGCAATCCTCTCGTCCGAGAGCGCACTAGTAGACATGCCAAACATGAGTTTCAAATTCAACTTGCGTGTATACACCATAAGATCACATAATATCTTAGCTAAATTCGGCTTAGAATGTGGCACAAAATTAAAACCTTTAGCTAAAAAATCTACTAATTGTTGAGAGATAGGCAGTGAAGTAAAATTATAAACATTGAAATCATAATTATTACTCAGCAAAATACAAAAATGTCTTGGCTGCTCATCCAAAATTACTTCCTGCGTCGATTGTTCTTCCTCTTCTGTGGACGTTGATTCCAACCTAAATTCGTTCTCGAAGTTGTAGGTTTGGAATTGTCCCTGTAAAAACCCTCATTGTTGTTTTGTCAGACCATATGTTGATCTTTTTGAGTTTGTTTAAGTATGCGTTCACTACGGCGTATTTCACCATTAGGCGCTATATTATTACCAGAAACAGGTTCAATGACGTCATCAGTAAATGCCCTGATGTTATTACTTGTATCCATGGCAACTGTAGGCGCTATTAGGTTTTGGGCAGATTCAGCATATCTTAAAGGTGGATCTGGATATGCTCGATGTTGCTGGTATGCCAACTGATCAGGGTTAATTTTATGTTTTTTAGTTTCCGTGATTTTCACCATCAAAGCGTCAATACTGGAGAAAATTCTCCTGTAATCGTATTCATACTTAGTGAACTCAGAATTGGCCACAATGTCATTATCTAAATTGTCCAATTGTTCTTTTAGTTCAACCATTTGTTTGTTGTACTGGTCAGTAAGGAGATTCAGAAAATCCAAACCTTGCTTATTGAAAAAACATATCAATTGTAAATGAAATTCCGAATCTTTTATGACGCCTGATGGAAATTTCCATTGGCGTAAACCTTTAGGAACAATAGCTAGTCTAATACACTCTTTGAAGTAAAGAATCTCAATTTGTAATTTTTTGTATTTCATCAAACTCTGATCAAACTGTTTCAACTTCTCGACAATGTTATTATTAATATTGTTGTCTTGGTTTATAGAATTACTTAAAACAGCGTTATTATCAAGTGCTTGAAAAATTAGTTAGGTAGTCCATGTGAGCGATTGCTTACTGAATTTGTATTGTTGCTATTAGCACCATTAGTAGGGCTAGTATTCACCAAATTATTAGATGAATTAGGTGAATTACCGGCATAATTTCTCAACGGAGATGCAGATGTCGAGTTACCATTCCCCGTTGAGCGTGATGTAGAAACCGGTACTGTAACAGGTAAATTCTGGGAAATAGGATGAAAAACATTAAAAGTCACTCCAGGTTTAGGTCGTACAACAGCTTCACTGTCTTTCGTCTGGTTGGACATTCTCCTCGCCAGATCGTCAACTCATTGCATTAATTGTTGTATCAATGTTGTGAGGTTACCCATGGAATCATCCTCACGTATTTCGATACTAGAGCCATTAGGACTGGTATCAAACAAGGACTGGGACTCCGTATTGCCACTACTAACCACCATAAAAAACAAAATACCACGAAACAAACTGAATAAAACTAGAAAAGGTAGCAAAACGAACGATACAGTCCACTGCAAAAGATTTTAATTGTGTTGTGTTAGCGCTTTCATGCACAATACTCCGTGCACTTCTTCAGACACATACACTTGTAAAAACATGTATTTTATAAGTGGATAATTAAAACATAATTAATATCAATTGAATCACAAAATTACAATTTAAAAAGACAGCTGCCTTCTTAATAAAAACAGTTTATATAATAAGAAAGAATTCCTAACCTGGATTGACTACTATCAATAACTAAAGAAATGTTTTATATATGTATGAATATATATTAAAACTGCATTGCGAAATTACATTTGTAAAAGTAATTAGCGTTCCAAAGCTTTCAATTTAAGTAAGCATTTTATGGAACAGACGTCATTGATTCCCGGTAAGTATGAGCATTAGTCTTTAATTGCCACAACAACTCCTGTTCCTCCAATTTCAAGTGCCAAGGTCCACCTCTGGGATTTCTTGGCACTACCTGGGCAACTACAAATATGAAAAAATGTGTATCATTTTCCAATATACCCTACTAATTATCCACTTTTAAACAGCAGCTTCTCTTAAGGATTCAAATAAACACCCTACATAAGAGCAGTTCTGTCACTTAGTACTTTCCCATCTCTTTCACTTTGCCTATACTCTGATATTAGTCCCTGGAAGGGAAGGCAGTCTCTAGCCTGCAGTACAAACGTTTTCTTGGCCTCATTCCACTCTATTACCTTTCCCACTATAGTTATTTGCTCAAAATACTTTGGTTCCTTTGCCAGGTTTCTCCAGTAAATTCCAGACCTCTCTTGCCTATTTTCTGTACCCCTACTTGCAGTCATCCCCATTGGTAAAATTTCCTTTTTCCAATCCCGTGTTGAATTAGTATTAGAATACGTTCTGCAACTTTATGAATATAGTATTCTGTATGGTTGCTGTTATCCTCCTCAAGGATCTGCTTCCAAAAGTCCCACTCTCTCTCTCGCCTCTTATAGCTTGAACCCCCCATTTCATCATCATCCCTTGCCACTTTCAATTATAACCTTCTGCTTTCATGTAACTCTATAAAAATATCCCTTCAAATCAGGTAATTCAAAACCACCTTGTTCTACTGGAAGAATCAACTTATCCCACTTAATTATTGCCCTCTTCCTCTCCCAGATGAATTTGTTCAATTTGTTATTAATAACTGTACACATATTCTTCTCTGGTTGATAAAAGTATGCCTGACCTGTATATAAAGCCAAAGGGACTAAAGACAGTTTTACTGCTTTTATTTTACTATCCAGATCCATAAACAAGAGCTTACACTGTCTCAGTTTTTTTATCTGTTTTGTCTCTTCCTACATATCCACAGATGGCATATCAGACATATTTTTAATCTATACTCCTAAATACTTTATCTAATCATCATGTACCCATAAATATTAGTACTGCTGAACCGATTCGTGTGTGGGTACATACTTTATGTCTACAACCATTGCTTTATCTTCATTAATTTTATATTCTGAAAAGAGATAGAACTGTCTCAAAATGTTACACAAAACTGCAATATCTTTTTATGGCTTTATCAAGTACAAAATAATATCATCTGCAAATAAAGTCAACTTTTCTCGATTACCATACCAATTATATCCTTGAATTTATGAGCTCCTAATTTTTTCTGCTAATGGCTCTAAATATAAAGCAAGTAACAAAGGGGAAAGAGGACACCCCTGCCCTGTTCCTCTGTTCAAACACAACTTATTGGAGAGGAATCCTCCCACTTTAATTCTTGTCTCCAATCCTTTATATATCCTCCTAATTAACCTTATTATTGTAATACGGAATGCAAATGCTTCCACTGCCCTACTCATGAAATCCTAGCTTATTCTGTTGAATGCCATCTCTACATCAAGAGCCAACAACAGCAGTTGCATTTTCTTATATTCTACTTCCTTCTGGATTATGACTGTTCTGTTAAAGTTGCCCAATGTTTGCCATCCCTCCACAAAAACACACTAATCCATATTTATCAATTTTGGCAACACCTTTGCATTCTTTTAGCTAGTATAGACACAAACAGCTGATAATTCTGGTTTAAAATTGACATGGGTCTATATGAAGCTGGGTCTGATGAGTATTTACTCTCTTTGGGTAATATAACTACCACAGCTTTCTTCCAAGATGCTGGTGCTTCCCCCCTCTTTGGGTAATATAACTACCATAGCTTTCTTCCAAGATGCTGGTGCTTCCCCTCCTTTTAAAATACTATTAAACACAATCTTCCACGTTTTTATCATTTTATTCCGTCCTAACTTTCCTACTTACAGGAATACCATCTATTCCTGGAGACCTCCCTGTTGATTGATTATGCATCACCACTTTTATCTCGGACAGTGCAGTGGTGCAGCAGTTGTGTTGTCACCTCACAGCAAGAGGTTCTCCGGTATGATTCTCGGCTGCAGTGCCTTCTATGCAGAGTCTGCATGTTCTCCCTGTGTTCGTGTGGGTTTCCTCCAGGTGCTCCGGTTTCCTCCCGCATTATAAAGACATACACCTGGAATGTTTCTCCCTGATCCTCCGCTAAAAATTGGCTTTGTTTCAAGTTGGACTTTCCCTGTAAACAAATGTAAAATAAATACAAATCTCATCTCCTTCTATCTTAACAGTTAGTTCCTGAGCCTCATCTTCCTCTAACCTTGGCATAATTGTCATCCATAAATATTTCCATTTCTGCTTTTTCTTGGTTTCCACATTCTTCTGTATTATACTAATATCTTTAAAAGTTCTGAAATAGCTCCAATATTGCTATAGGATCTCTGGTTATTTTTTTCTGTCATAGGCTTCCTAAGTTTGGCAACAACCTTTTCTACTTTTCTTTGTCTAAGTCATGCTAAAAGTTTTTGCTGCTGCATATTATCCAAATGCTCCTTTATTTTCTCTTTAGCAGTCTGCAGTTACTCCTCTTCTTGTCTGTGAAATTCCCCTTTTTCTGCAATACTTCAACCTTTGTCAGCCCCTCTAAATAACTGACTTACTCATTCTTGAAAGTATACAGCATAAATATCCAAAGAAAATTACAATTATTAAATATGTTTCTTATGATTTAAATCTTCAGAGCATTGGACTTTTTGAAATTAATCATAGGCATAAAAGGGAAGTTATGTTTGGCCTTTTGCGTACTTCATGATGATGAGTTTCATACTTTAATGGATGCTGAGTTGCTAGAACCCAAATTTAATTACAGGTGATGAGATTACACATTTGCAATCTGTAACTGAATATTACTTTAAGATCAAAATATGTATCAGTCTATACAGTGTGCCCGTGGAACAAATTGCCTCTCCCTCTCTTGTATGTATGTATATATATATATATATATATATATATATATATATATATATATATATATATATATATATATATATACATGTGTGTGTGTGTGTGTGTATACACACATATATACTTATATTTATGACAAGCTGCTTCACTGCCTACTTGTAAAAGCCTGCTGGATAAATGGGTGTTACAGATGCAGATGGTGCACTCACTAACCCTGGAATCTGCATTTTAGATGGCCCCTTTGTCCATATGTAGTTTTACAAACTATCAAACTATAATACCTTGAAATCTGCTCTTTGAATGCAATGCAGTGGAGCAACTCATAAGTGTTTTTTTTTGCAGAGGAGAATTCCCTCTGCACCTCCCACACCCTTACATGCGTGCATACTAAATCCACAGTTACACAACACTGAGGAAGGTAGAAACACTCCAAAACAGTGCACAGCAGTCTTGTACAATCTCCTCTTTCACTCTAACACAAGCAAGCGAGTCATTTACTAGATCCTGAATCTCAGAGGCACACAAGAATGTCAATAATAAAAGACAAACTCACACCTACAATCTTGCAGGTAAGTACACCAAGGCAATTCAGCAAAAAAAAAAAAAAAAAAAAAAAAAAACTACTAAAAACAAAATACACCAAAAACAAATAAAATTACAAAAATTTAGAAATCTCAGTGCTTAATCTAAGTTATTTGAATGACGTACTTGAAAGCATGATAAAGAGATGCATGATGGGACTTGGGCAGGAAGCCAAGCAGCATGAGAAAGCTTTAGATACTAAGAGATCCTAATGTTTGCTGCATATAGTCCTGACAGTTAAAGGTGGATCATTTCTATCAGATTCTGAGTTATGTTCAACACAGAATAAAACACAGCTAAAACAAATGTCTTATTTGTTTAAAGAGGACAAGGAAGAAAAAGAATGAAATACAGCAATGTTCTTCACAGATACTACCACAAGGAGTAGCTGTGAAACAGTGTGAGTGACCCAGATAATTTGTTCTTCATCCTGGGAATGGAAGATTCCACAGGAGAAATCAAAGCCATATATTCAAGTTGGATATGCCTCACTGTAAATGAGTTGAATATAAAGACAGTGTTCATGATGTCTTACAAGAGGTACTCAGAAAAGTGTCCAGAGAAATATGCAAATAGGTATCCCAAGAATCACTTCCTCCTCAAGAATAAGACTGCATTCCATTCAGATCCAGAACATTGCAAGAGACTGTCTGACAACTTGTTATCTTAAGTAGCTCCTAGTCCAGTTGCATCAGAAATGTAGAACATAAAACTCCTTTTTAAGTATTAAGAATTTGAAAGACTGCATAAGTCAGCTGGATGCCAAAAAACAGTTTAAAAGACTACACTGTATTAAATGACAGAATAATTACACTTAAATACTTATTTTATTTTATCTTCATTTGTTAACTGGGGAAGAATACTGATGCATATGGACCTTTTTCAGGTTCAGCCTGGGAGTGCAAGAGAAAAATCAATAATACAATACAGAATTACAAAGTAACAATAAAGAAGTACAAAGTAAATTTTGTGACAAATTTAACACTAAGCTAGTAGTTGGTGATTGCAAAGCTGATTGCAAGATACAATGGATATTATTCAATATATTACCATGCACACAGTAACAATTGCTAATATGCATTATTAGCACTATGGATAATAATGGTTAAAAACGGTGGATAACAGAAAGGGAAAGAAGAGTGACAGGAGAAAGTAACAGCTAAATTGTGAGGAACAGCAAAAAATAGAGTAGAATATTGTGAAGAGGGTTAATGGTGAATGTTTTTTAAATTGTCAGTAGATGTGTTACTAGGAAAAATGTAAGGAATAGTTTGAAAAGTGGATTTTACATACTCAGGTTATGCCTTGTAACTGGAAACATTTGTAACAGGTTTGCTTGTACATGTATTTTTTAATTGGTTTCTTCATTTACTGAAAGGAAAATTTTCTTTTATGCAAGTTGGAGGTGTTTCCAAGGGCTAATTATCCCCTTTTATACAGCAGCTGCTCATAAGGAGACTGAGAAGTAGTGTTTGGTGGTGGGAGTCCTTCAGATAAGACATTAAACTAAGGCCCTATCTACCTGAGTTGGTGATAGCTCAAGCAGATGTAAAAGATCCCACAGCGCTTACTGAAAAGAGTTGAAAGATTTCCCCAATGCTCTAACCAAATTTCCTCTTGTAGTATAAACACCACCTGGGACCCGCGGTGGTGGTGCTGCGGTAGCGTTGTCACCTCACAGTAAGATGCTGTCCGGTTCGATTCTCAGTTAGAGTGTCTTCTGCATGGAGACATGCATGAATGGGTGTACCTTCGTTGAAGGGTGTGTGTCAGGCCTGGCAAGCCGGTACATAAAAATCAACTGCCAATCATTAGCGGACCGGAGTTTCCGCTGTGGCGACCCCTAACCGGTAAAAGCCAAAAGACACAAACAGTATAAACACCACCTGAAAAGTGGCTACTAGACTAGGGGCAGTAACCCAGTCAACAAAGGATAAATGAAAATAAAATAAATAAATAAATAACTAAATAAACTGGGGTCTAATTTTAATCCTACCCCAACTTTTTTAAAGCAAAGAAAGGGTACTCAATATTTAAATCAATTCAAAAAGATAAACAAACTTCTGTCTATAATGTTATAGCAGCTAAAATGTAAACGTATTCATTATTAAACTTGAACATGCCCTTCCTGTAACTGCACTTGGATTATGCAACAATATTAAATGCCTGAAAATTACTCTCAATAAAATATGTAAGCTTATCATGGTCTCCAACCCACATGAAGAGAACTGCACTAAAAATACTGAGTGGCTACTTGTGGACAAAACAGCTAAATTTTTCTAGGTCCATTATTATTTTTCTTTCTTTTTTTTAATCACATTTTGCAACCCAATGCCTATCAGTCATCAGCTCACTGTCAGCCAATCAGCCCATTCATTCCCCATCATGGTAGCAAGGGTCAAACTGGAGGCCATCATTAAGGCAGCCATCAGAGATAGTTCAGATTTTACTTGTTTTGCCTTACCTCCCTACAAACACTCAGTTGTGCCGAGGAAGGTGGGACATGCAATGGGCTGTTTGTGCTGAATGGTCCCTCACTTCCAGTGCAAGCAACCCTGTCCACCAACCTCAAGGTACAGGAGGTGGTTTCCCCAATCTTCAATAGAAAAATCTCACTATCATCACATGGTGTTCTAACATGAACAATCTCCCTCAGAAAGAAAGACAGGCAAGCGACACACACATCCTCACTTCTCTCATTTATAAGTAAGTACTAGGTTAGCATCCTTGCAGGTCATTTTAAGGCTAACCAATTTTGCTTTTGGTGCTCTTATTAACCCTTCCCATTTGTTCTGAAATTGGCCTTACTCATCCCATGGTCAATAATTTATATTATCCCCAATGAGAACAACTGGGATCACACCATGGATAATTTGAAGGAAAACATGCATGGGATAAAACTTTAGGAGCTGTCTCTGCCTTTAGTACCACAGGGGGCAGTCCCTGGATAAATTTTCTACCAGAGACTGAAACTGCACTTGAACATGAACAGGGATGAGCCTTGTTTATGCAGACTGGGAGTGTGTTCCAGAACAGGAATATCCTCTGTGAGCTATATCTGTCCCTCAAACCAGTATACTGATGTCACATTAGAGACTTGTATCCTTCGACCCCCCCCCCCATTTCTAATTTGACTTGCTTATGTGCAGTAAATCCATCAGTATTTGTTCGAAGGATGCCTTGAATGCCAAATAGAGGTGAACTCTTAGCAGTCTGTAGGATACTCTATACATTGGCAAGACTATGAGTCAGTCTGTGCAGAACATAATGTACAGGCCTTGTATCCTTTTAGGAAAGGTATCGCTGTGGGTGTTCCAGTTGTTGCATGAGTCTGGACAGATACATGCCAAAGGGGTTATTATATTCAATGTCTGATTTTAAGCTGTGCAATACAGAAGGACTTTCTTATGACAATAAACACATTAGTTAATAGTTAGGTCACTGTCCACATAATTCCTAAATCCCAAACAACTGGGTCAACTGTTAGGGGTGTATTGCCAATGTGGTAGTTCCCTGGGATAGATGACTTCCCAAAGAATACAATAATGCATTTTTTTGGCACTTACTTTCTGTCCATGACTTTGGTAGCAGTTATTTATTTGGGACAAATCTTCCTCCAGGATGGCTAAGTTATTTGCGGATTCAATGACTTCTAGCTTGCAGTCATCTGTAAACTTAGTCAGCTAAAGCCCATTAGTAGATGCCAAACAGGAGAGGTCCAAGCACAGAACCCTGGTGGATTGCAATAGTGACTGGTCTCTTTGTAGAGGTTAAGTTTCCCTTTTTTACTTCCTGCATTCTGTCAGCCAGATGAGTTAAGTCTCTCCTTCCTCCACCTGACTCTTCTAATGTTGGGGCCACTAACAGAATCCCAGTCACCTGAGTAGCAGTCAGGGCTTCATTCCTCTATGCCACCGAGCCAGACAATCCATGTCACTATTATGCACAAACTAATTTTTGCAGATCAGTGCCCACCCTTGGTACATAAATGTTGGCTTAGTTCTTTACAGTACTCCCACTTCCAACAAGACAGTATACGCAGGATCTCCCAAATTGAAGAACAGCCCTTCTTAAACACAGGACAAATTACTTGGAACAGCCTACTGACTATCCACTGGAATGCTACTGAGCTCAGACCATTCAAATTGAAATGGTTAGATCATCTAACTTCTCAACTCAAACACAGGTTAAAACTCAGGCATACAAACTAGGACTGTCCTAGTTGTTCTTTTTTCTAGTACACCCAAACAATTATAAAATAAAATAAATACATAAATGGCAGGGCAAGGAATGTAACTGAAGCCTACCTAACATTTCACCCAAAGCAAATGAAAAGCCTGCTAAAGACAGTGACAGGCTTATTCTTCATCCTAGGAAGTTCTAACCTTTCAGTGCACACAAAGCAGTTGTACTTGGTTGCCCTAGTGGAAATTAAACTTTTTAAAACCAAAATACAAATGAAATGGACATAGTAAAGTGTCATTATCTATCTCAACAAACTCCACTTGACTGGAGGTCTGACACTATACGCTTTTGTTAATGTCTGCAAGTTCTGTTCAAAGACCAGATATAAATGCAACTTGCAAAACCTATTTTTTGACATTCTGAAATTTAGGCAGGGCAGCAGGAAGGAGATAAATGTACATTTTGTTAGCCGAAGCAATAGGTAACTTCCTTATTTAACGGAAGTGTCAAAGTAGCAGGTAGAAAATAAAGTTTGCTTAAGGAATGAACAACTAATAAATATAAGATTTCATGAATATATAAGAAATATGGAGGATATTAAGTCATCCATGTGATGATGATGTAAGGTAATCTCTATCTGAAAATCACTTTTTATTTTTAGTGCACTCAACATCTTGAAAGAAGGAAGTGCAAGGCTGTCAACAAAGACAGTTCATATCAGAAAGTGTTTTCTGTAGCAAGTCAACATACAGTATATATAAGGATAAGTAAGAGATTTAAGGGAAATCACTCATCTGGTAAACATATCAAAGTCTGTGGTTCACTTATTTTAATTCCCATAAACATGCACAGATGTCTAACAGTATGGCAAACATTTATGTTTCTTTTTCTTTCAACTCTTTTTAGTACTGAGAACAATTCAAAATCTGGAGTAGGTGGAAAAGAGAAGGAGAAGAGGCCTCAGTCAGGCACTGGTTATTTACATCCATTATGTCATGGCTTTACTACACAAAGATTATATTGCACATTCACTAAACAAGAAGACAGATAAACATCTTGAAGCTTAACTGTGAACATGCATACAATTTGGTGGATGAGACAGAGATAAAAACAAGAAATGGTGACAGGGAACAAAAAGGGTAGAGCAAGAGAGAGTTAAGAGAGAGACAGGAACTAAATAAATATAGTAACAAAATAAGTTGCAGTTACATTATCTAAGTCTTTAGTTCTTATCTAGAAAGATGGAAACAAAGCCACACCTGCAATGGCTAGTCATAACTTGTATCAAATCTAACAAGCCTGCTAAGAACACCTCCTGTCCTTGAACAAGAAAGGTAGATGAAACTATTGCAGTAACCTATACTGGGTCACTACAAACCCAGATCAAATGGATATGTGCACATATTAAGTATAGCCTCTCCATTACTAAGATCCATATTTTCCATGAAGAGGGCAATGTTTGGCTTGCCATTATGAAGTAATCAGCAGAACCAAGTCTGGGATGAATGTAATAAAGTGGCTGAGTCCACCATCAAAAAACTCATCACTGCCAAGTTCTTCAGTAGTACAACTGGTTACTTGTAAATACCAGAGTCACATTTCTTCTTACCTAGCAAATTTACAAGCTGTTAAAAATGGGACACTGTCCCCCATCCTAGAAAACCAATTTGCAATTTAAGCAGCCTAACTACACATTGAGAGTCAGCCAAGAAGATAGCATTACCCTCATTAGACCTCATTTTAAAGAGTCTATGTTCATGCATTAAATAATTTCAGAGAATGTTAACAGTGAACGTTACAATCACAGAACACACTCATCTTTGAAAAATAATTTCTCGAATGGCCATAGGTGGCCAACAACCAGGAAGCACAATGATGTATAATGTAAGCTAAAGAAACCCTTTTATAAATATGCCCTATTCCCCACTCTAGTGCCATCTCAGATTTGGTATATGCATATATATATATATATATATATATATATATATATATATATATATATATATATATATATATAGTTTGGGGGGTGTGGGGAATGCAAGGTGTTTTTATTACTGTTCTTGATGTTGGCTACCTGTGGCCATTCCATGAATTATTTTTTGAAGATAAGCGTGTTCGGCGATTTTAAAGTTCACTGATAAGCTGTTCGCGGAAATTTTTATTCGATGTGTGAACACAGACCTCATTTTAAAACCTCCTTAGCAGAAAGAGTTCTCTAGACTATGCCCAGCTGTCTGGAATCAAAATCACACGCAGAAGTGAGGCAGCAAGGGAGACATTTCAATTATTTAGAAACAAACTATAACAACAACTATTTAAGGACACCGATTGATGTTGCTTCCATGACAATTACCAGTCCTTGTACCTCACATTTAGCCAAAACTTTCTTGTAAAGACAAGCTTTTAACAAATGACCACTGTCTGAATGCCTACCTTAATTGTACATACTGCAAATAACATACAAATGTACTGTAGTTTCATTTTATTTAGAGAGTCATGTAACTCATGGCAAAATTTTGTGACAGTCAATATGTGGCGGTAATGGAAAAAAAAAAAAAGTCTCTCTTTTTTTGGAGGGGTTTAATTCCCTGCCGGATAATGGAGGTTTTGCTTAACTACACACATACACACAGATACGGGTCCAGCCTTTCTGTTTTACCAGTCTCGTTACTGGCACCACAACCTTTACTTTAAAGGTCAGTTTCTGAAAATATGGCAATAAAGAGAGAAAGTAGGAATCCGGTGTTGGTCTGTTGACAGAAAATAAAATGGAAATAGAGTTGATAACATACATTTTATTAAACAAACAAAACAGCTCTTCACACTTTCTAATAAAATACACCTGTTTAGTCTGAAACCTTGAATAGCTGTTTTGTTAAAAAAACATGCTGATTTACAGCATAATAAAGTGGAACTCTCTTGTCACTATAAACTGGTCTGAATTTGTCAAAGTATCCATTAAGTATTACAAGGCTTTCAAATTATTACAATTTTAATCCTAAACTTGGCTCTACTCTTAAAGCATGTGAATTAGTCTTAAACTTTCTATTACAATTCACATTAGTAACAACTTCAACAATGCTAAGAGAGTCCATATTTCCTTCATAAGTTATTTTCAATATCTCAGTGGGACTATTATTGTTGTAGTGTACATAGTTAAATATTTGTACTTTGGTGTTTTTATTCTATTACCTCTTGTACATGTTTTTTCACTTCTTTATTTATACGGTTCTTGTTGTTAATCTGAAATACATTCAAATAAAAAGAATGTCCATCCCATAAAAGGTATTAAATCACCTCTATGTTTCAGTGTCATATGACAGTATACAAGTATAAAAATGAATCTGCTTTTTCAGTGGCTTACTTTTGAATGTTGTTCTTCTTTCAGCTTTTCCTGGTTAGGGGTCGCCACAGCAGAACTCCGGTCCGCTAATGATTGGCAGTAGATTTTTTTTACAGGAGCCGAGGTGCCAGCTCGACGCCCAACCATCAACGAAGGCACGCCCATTCTACGCATGTCTTTCGAATGCCACTCGACCGCGGGGAGGACATGCAGACTCCACACAGAAGGCACTAGTGGCTTAGAGTTGGAAGAAGATGAAATTAAATATCATTTACACTGCTAATTATGAATAACTATTCAAGCTTACTTTTGAATAGTTATTCATAATTAGCAATGGAAATGATATTTAATTTAACCTTCTTCCAACTTACTTTTGCAAAGTTATTCATAATTAGCAATGGAAATGATATTTAATTTCACCTTCTTCCAACTCTGTCTTGCTATCTGTAATACGTTCTTGATGCACACCTGATGGCGTGGATGCACGCTGGAATTATGGTTTATTACTCTGTCACTGACATGTTCCATTTAAATTACGCAGCTTTCACAGAAATGGACTGGTTCTGTGTGCTCATACAATTTACTTTATTCACAGCACAGTGTATCATCTCCTGCTGCAGATCAGTAAGCAACAACTTTTGATGCTGTTTTCACCAACATGACTATCCTTAGCGCCTCTCTAACGTTAGCTTTGCTATCTCGAAAATATTGTTTACAATCTCCTCAAAAAATACCAAATGACTATTTGTCAATGCAACTCATCTTTGGGTACTGAAACTAAATACTGTTCATGAACTTGTAACTTGAACAGCACGATACTTTCTGCAGGTACCTTTAACCTAACAAACATCAGAACAGCAAGTTTCACATTGCTGGAACAACTATTTAAAATAAGCGGATGTGGGCACTACTTGAAGGTCTCCTGTGGAGGAATAGAAAAGAAGTATAACCCATCTTAAAGCTGCCCACCAATGCCTAGAAAATTGTTTTAGGGTTATAATGTTTTGTACATATAGCATTAATTTCTCAGGGTCAAGAAGCACAAACTCTACTAGAATGCTTTTGTGGAGGTCTAACAGAACATTGCAAACTACATGCATTACCATATTAATGTGCAGACGTTTCCATTCTTGTACCAGGAATCCTATCATACAAACAGAGGTGGTGACATAAAATATGTTTTAGACTTGTTAATTGAAAATTCTTTTCAGAAAAGCACTTTAAAAAATCAGAAGCTTTTAAATACGGATGAGCTAAAGAGGAACAAAAAGACCCAATAGTTTAAAGAGAAGATTAACATCTCTGAACTTAGCTGGAGGAAAAACTGCTTGGCCAGTGAATAATGCACAGTCTGAAGACATCTGAAGTATACGAAATTTTCCAAGAAACTTCCACAATGTGGTTAGCAAAATGTATGCATTTATTTAATCCACTGTCTCTCAAATGCCAAGCTCTCAATAGGAAACCAAAGATAATGCTCCTGTGAATTACTATGTGGACATGTACAAATTTTATCTTATCTTACAGCTGGAAGAATGCTACAGATGCTCTGCATATGAATGGATACCTGGGTGTTGCCTTATAGATCCAAATTCTGTATCAATACCAAGATAGGTTTCAGTTGGATTTGCGATATCCTGTAAAGTGCTACTTGACATATCATGACCTTTTGCAACTACTGTCTCTTTTTTTATACTGGTGATATTTTAGTTTCTCCTGATACAGGATAAACACTTAGCTGAAAATGTGACATTTGATAACTAGCTGTAGAATTCCTGAAGAAACTAGTCAATGGAGACAGAAGAAAAATGTCAACACTCTCAACAAGATTTTATTGGAAGTACAGGATATCAATTCTATAGTAACACTGGTGAATATATGTTATTAAAAAAAACAGAAAAATGACTGTACAGCTTTTCCCTGGAAACAATCTTCAAGGGTAACTAAAACTTTAAAACGTTTTGAGTTTCCTACAAATACGATCAAAGCTATACTTTTGCTCAACACCCTAATTGTTTCCAAAGGCACTACAAGTTCCTGTCACATATGACTATTACTTTAACTTTTAATTCTGAGAAAAATGTTACATATTTCAAGCTACTACTCACTCCATCCACTGCATTATTTATTTTGGACCTCATTGTTACCATCCTAGCTCCCAGTATCCAACGTCCATTCTGGGTCTACTCTCCAACTCCTCCCACATATCAAAAAGCACTTGCTCACCTGGCATGGATATGCACACCCACTCTTTGCTTCTCTGTCTTTTGCTCGAGCTGCTGATCAAACTTGGGCTGGCTGAGTTGTAGTCTGAGCAAATATGCCACTAGGGTGTCTTTCTTCCACTGCATTACTAAGGAATTTTTGCATACTCTTCAGAGCAAGGAATTTTTAATTAAACTAACTGCAGATACAGTCATATGGCATAATATGAGTATTTAATGGCTCCCATGAACTGCAGCTATTTTTTTCTAACTTGCCTAAGGCTGTACAACACAGCACAGCATGCTAATTAGAGTACAAAGCTAAACTTGCCAGGCAATCTATGACTTTGGACTAATCAGATGCAGACCACATTTTCTACTCAAAAAAAGACCATACATATGTGTGTGTGTTAGATATAATATACATATATGTCCCTATATAAATAAAGAAGTATATATATATATATATATATATATATATATATATAAATAAAGTATATATATATATATATATATATATATATATATATATATATATATATATATATATACATATATAAATAAATAAATATATATATATATATATATATACATATATATATATACATATATATATTATATGACTGAAAGTGCATATGTGAGACTACTGAAAGGTCGACACATAATGCACGAAAATTCAAAAGAGTGAACAGCCACGTACGCAAATTTTTCCCTAGGGAAAAAACTTATGTGGCCGTTCGCTAAAAAACAAATAATTTAACATCATGTATAGGTGGGGGGGGGGCTTCACCCCCTAACTAAATATACCAACTCCAAGATCGCACTATATGGAAGGAAACGGCAACTTCGCTAAGTTGGACAACCATCTTCTTCCCCTATGACATATTCATCGAATTGCTTAAATGCGATTCGATGAATATGTGTCACTCAAGATGCATTCGCGTAATTCATCTTTCGTTGCAATAATATAGACCCATATACCCATATATATATATATGGTTCTAGGTCATAAGATCGACAGCCACTTTCACCGACAACAGAAACATCGACACCACATTATCGACAAACCATAAACACGACACCACACATGCCCGACAAACAAGTAATCGACGGTCCACAAACACGAAACCCCACACACTGCACACACCACAATAACAACAATCAACTAACAAAACACATCCCCTTATCCAAAAACCACACACAGAACACAAGCACACCAAAATCCTCACAAACCCACACTAAACCTCACACACACAACTATGTCCAACCCTAACCCAAACCCTTACCCTAAGGTCCGTCACTATCGCACACTCAGCTAACCCGCGCCCTAACTCACTTAACCCACCCTAATCCAAAAAATACCACTACCACACACTCCACATAACCGCACCTAACCCTAACTCCACTAAACCACGCCCTAACTAAAAAAATAACCACACCAGCACACTTACCTAAACAGCGCCCCTAACCCTAACTCACTTAACCCACCCCTATCCCCACAGACTGTCACTATCCACACTTACCTTAGCACCCCTAACGTCCGTCACCACCGCATACTCACACAGCCTTCTTTCCAACTCACTATCCCTGGCATGGGTTTTTTTTCATCCGTCGTCGGTCTTCCAGTGTCGATCATCTGGCGCCCGCTAATCCGTTGTCGGTTATATCATCTGTCGATCTTCTAACCTACACCCATATATATATATATATATATATATATATATATATATATATATATAAAAACTGTGTGTGTGTATGTAAATACACACACACACACACACACACACACACACACACACACACACACACACACACAATGACAGCATCATTTAAAGACACATTTAAATACTGTAAAGAAGGATAAAGTAGTCTGATAAACGCTGTTAAGCTTTTCTGAATAAAACTGAAGTGGCAACTGGCCACTTACATTTATTCTTATACCAGTTATGTGACTTTTTGATACCACATGTGGTAGTTTTAACTGCACATACTGTCCATATATTGCCTGTGTTGTGATTTCATCTAAGGAATCAGCTGATGGATTGTGAGAATGTAGTCGTTCTTCAGTCCTGCTTGCTTCTGCTGCACATTCACTACAATATGAACCACAGGAGCTGTGCAATCATGGGTTGGTGCTATTAATTACCACTCCAGTGCTTTGGACAGAAAACTGAAACTGTCAAGACTTCACAGAGGTTAAAGAGGTCAGTAATCAGTTGTTACTGCTCCAGTAACATTTACATAACTTGATGTAAAATATACACTTGAGTAAGAATAAAGAGTTTAACAGTTAATATTAATTACTGTGTGAAGAACTAATGGCAATGGAGGAAGACATGGTTGTAGAGGATGGTATACAAGCAGCGGATGGCTGTGTGGATGCAACAAGATGACCTAGACAGCAAAAAGAAGTTACACGGCATTAGAAAAAGATGTGGGAATCGCATTCAATTTTGCTGTTCATGAGGGGACTTCACATCTACCTTAGCCCTTTGTAATCTTTTTCATAACTTCACTAATTTGGTGTGTGTGTGTGTGTGTGTGTGTGTGTGTGTGTGTTTAAAATTCTGGATATGATTTTTGCAATTTATGATTAACTGCTTATGTTATTTTCAAATTAGCAAAGGAAAGATGTGGGTTCTTAGAGCTTCTGGTGGGTGTTGCTTTTATTTTCCTGATAACATGGTCATAATCTCCTTTCATACTTTTCCTACTTAATTTTAGTTCAGTTACCACAGGACTATTATCTGACATTATCCCACTCCATTTTATATGCTATTCTGCATCATCTTGTTTTTATGATAGTCATATAATATATGACCTATAAATCTGTCAATACTTTACTTCAAGTTCTTACACAGAAAACTAACAAAGAACATAAAGCTGAAAAAATCCAAGAGCACAACTCAGGTAATAAAGGATCAGTTAGTTACCTAAACTATGTAGAAGTCAGCAGAGGAGTGGGAGAAATATTCAATCACAGCCCGTCCAAGGAAGAGGAAAGCTGGCTAACCTGTCTCACTGGTGGTTTATAATAAAGCTCAAATAATGCAGTGGGGAGGCACTATGTCAGACACATGTAGTCGTTATAAAGTAATGCCTTCCAGTGTGGTTGGGACAATGCATGTATAGAAGCACACGTCAAACAAATCTAATACTATAATCCCCACTTCAGTGAAGCATGCAGCAGGACAGCTGCAAAGGAAACAGTTAGTAACCTAAGCAGATGACTGCCTACATGAAAATACCAGAGAAAGAGAAACAGATAATCAGCAGGTAATAGAGAAAAAACAGACTGAACTAATCAATCAGCCCCTGTGATATCTATTCATCTAAAAGGAATACAGAAGTGAGAGTCCATCGATCTTGCCTAGGATGGAGCCTCTCTGGGTGTAATAAGGAAATGAAATGTTCTGCATGGCAATATTCCAAACTCATCCCAGAAGTGATAATTATTAAATTTTAGACAAATTTCTTAATATGTCATAACAGCTGCCAAATACCTCTTGGAATACATCATAAAAGGACTAGAGGGGTGGTAAAAGAAGATTATGGTACTTCATCAGCCTTCCATTTCTTCCTGGGGACATTTTTCTTGCATTCACGGAAACATTGGCATTAGCAGAAGGGAGGAAATACACATCTTCAAGAATCAGCAAAGCCCGTATTTATCTATCAGAAATGTGGCAAGCACTTGTGTGAACTCTGCAAAAGTGAATATATCATAATGAAATCTACATTTATCACAACTATCATCACCATTACTTTGTGAATGAGCAACTTAATTCTTATACAAAAAAAAAGAAAAAAACATTTTGTATCCAGGACTGTTTGCAAGCTTCTGTCAAAGTCTTCTCTTCAATTTTTCCCTAAGAGCTACTAGTTCTCTCCCCTCCTACACTTTTACTAGCTTATTAATCTAGCACTTTACCAGACTTCTTGCAACAATTATTGCAGCACACAAAAGTGCTACCAGCACTAAACATTCTACAAGGAAACAGCTCCAGTACTTATTATAAATGCCCACTCATCCAGGCATGTCTAAAGGTCACTTCCCTGTGCTTTCTCCTATTAACCTGGTGAATTAGGGCATCCTGAGGCAATGTAGCAACTGCCTAATGTACACTGACAACCCTCTCCTCTTCCCTCCCAACACTCAGACTTGTGAGAGATGCATTTATATATCCAAATTGGAAGCCACACACTCTCCAGCCAAGACTGGAATAGCTGGTCAAGAGGAGAAGGTCTACACTTGGATCACACCACATGGAACACATAGCCCTCCAGAACACACACCAGCACTGCCTTTACATAAAATCACAAACCACACACTCACCTTCGCAGAGGCTCTCAAGAAAAATCTACCCAAAAAGCAGAGACCTCCAAGGCAGAAACGCACTCGACCACCACAACACAACACTAATCACGAGACACATAACTCTCCTAAACAGTGTGCCACTCAACCAACGCCTCTAAGGCAAAATAGCATGCCCAACACACTAGTCATAGGTGACTCGATAGTGAGGCACATTGATGTCCCACTCACTAGGCTGAATAAGGAGAAAGTAACAGTCAGCTGCCTGTCAGGCACTAGGATCCGTCACAACGCACACACTTGGGTCCCTCAACAACAGGTACAAATATGACTCTGTCATTGTACATGTGAGTGTAAATGACCTGGGATGCACCTCCCTGGACTACATGCAAAGGAACATGTAGGAGCTCTTGGATTATGTAGCCCAGGCGAGTATGACCCTAACCCTAAGCAGCATCCTACCATCACCCAGAATGATACCACAATACAAGCAGAAAGTGATTGATTTCAACAATTGGCTAAGTTTCTGGTGTCATTCTAAGGGGATCCAGTATCTGTCTGCCTGGGATGACATGACTGACAGACCTTGATTTTTTGCCAGAGATGGCCTGCATCTGTCACCCCTGGGCTTCCGGATACTGGTCAAGGCTCTTGCCACCCCTACAGTGACTTTTTAGGTGGTGTTCCAAAGACCAAATTACCACTGTAACAGCTACAAACAAATGCAATTTGAGGGTCATGTTGCTCAATGCTAGAAGTCTAAATCTCAAAATGCACTCGCTCAAAGCACTCTTTAAAATGGAGAATATCAACATTTGTGCCATAACAGAGGCCTGGTTCAAGCCAGCAGAAAGTACCCCTGCACTACAAGGCTATAACTCATTCCACACCTTTTGGCCCCAGAACTTGGACCAAAGCTCCAAAGGCGGCGATGTTTCCATATTCATAAAGGATGCGCATACCTCCAGACTGGTAGCCCAACATAACCCATCTGAGATACTTCAGTTTCAGCTAATATTGGGTAACATAGCGATTCAGGTCGTAGCCTGCTATAGGTCCCCAACCATGTCTCAAGACTCACGCTCTATGTTCCTAAGCACCCTGGAGAATATTAAGGTCCAACCTAACATTCTCATACTGGGTGACTTCAACTACCCCTCCATTAACTGGGAAAACTACTCATGTACCAATACACTTGCCCAACGTTTCCTGGAATTCATTAATTCCAATGCTCTGGACCAGCTCCTTCTTACCCCCACTAGAGGTAACAACATCCTTGACCTGGTCATTACTAACATGGGCGACCATTGCTCTACACCAGTAGTCAACTTCTCCCTGGTTAGATCCGACCACAAACTAATCACTTTGGAAATCCACATCACCCCCCCCTGCAAAAGTAACCACCATGAAAAACGTCTCCAAAGCTAACTTTGGGCTGTTAAAAACAGAGGTGGTTAACTTCACTGCACCCATGCAAATGGAGATCAGCTGCATGACGACTGAATCATACACCAATGCACTGTACGAACATGTACACAAATGCATGGATCTCGCCATACCCAATAGAACCAAGACGCTCTCCTCCAAAAAAAGGAAGCCAATGTGGTGGTCCCCTGACATAAACAAATTCTACAACAGAAGGAGGAAACTGATACAGAATAAGGTGAAGTCCCAAGACTGGAAAAATTCCCTTATCAGCTTCAACAAAATGTCGAGATCCCTCATCAAATCCTCTAAAGCTAGCTACGAAAACAGAATTGCAGCAGATAGTAAAGACAACCACAAAGCCTTCTATAGTTATGTAAAGAATCTCCACGGCAGTACCCAGATTTGCTCTGAGCTACTGCACAATGGTACCTCCTATACCGAGCCAACAGATATTGCCAATATACTGGCTGCCAGATTCAGTGCCAACTTTACCCCCCCCCCAAGGGACCAGTCACAATACCAGTAGATTGCCAGGCACCCAGTATTACTGCCGCACAGGTTAAAACAGCACTGTCTAAGGCCAAGAACACAGCTTCTATGGGTCCTGACAATATCCCTGGCTGTGTTCTACGTGAACTGGCACCTCACCTGTGTGTCCGGTTCATTCACAGCCTCACCTCAGGCTTTGTCCCTACCAAATGGCACACTGCTACAGTCATCCCTCTCCACAAAGGAGGAGCGACTACAGACCCTGGAAACTACCGCCCCATTAGCCTGATGACTCTGATATGCAAAGCTATAAAACGCATCATCATGGACCTAATAAATCAAGGCTATAGGGAATCTCCAAACTCTGGATCCCAAACAGTTTGGTTTTGTGAAGGGTAGATCATGCCTGCTCAACTTGGTCAACTTCTTTGAGTCAGTCACCAGAGCTGTGGATGAAGGCAAGTTGGTTCATACAGCCTACCTTGATCTGGCCAAGGCCTTTGATACCATTCCCCACTCAGAAATCATAGAAAAACTCACTAAGCGAGGCATCAACCCCTATATCACTAGGCGGGTTGCAAACTGGCTCACAGGTGGAACCCACAGTGTGAAAGTAGCTGACTCCAAGTCAGACTGGCGAACAGTGATGAGTGGAGTCCCACAGGGTTCGGTCCTGGGTCCTCTTCTGTTTGGTATCTACTTCTCTGAAGTCCAGGCCAACATGAAGGGACTCCGGCTGACAAAGTTCACAGGCGACTGCAATTTGGGAGCTATTATTAACTCCCCAAGTGATGCTGACATCCTACAGAAAGGCCTCACAGCGACTAATGACTGGTGTCAGAACCATGGCCTTAAGCTCAATGCCAAAAAATGTGCTGTCATCTCCTTTGGGAAAAACCCGGTTCCCATGAATTACCACATCAATGGATGTCCATTGAACACAGAAGGCATTATAAGAGATCTGGGAACACAGGTTGACAGCAACCTCTCTTTTGACCACCACATTGCCACTGTAGTGAGAAAGTCCTTCTGTGTGGCACATCTCTTTACTAAGGGTTTTGCATCCAGGATGAAAGAGGTCATTGTCTCCCTCTACTCTTCCCTCATTAGGCCAACCACTGAGTACAATGTCCCATTTGGCATGTACCTCACTACACACCTGCAACAACTGTAGGGGCCACAAAAGTATCTCACAAAGAGGATTCTAGGCCTTAAACATTTGCCCTATATGGACAGATTAAAAAAACTCCAACTATTCTCTGTCTTATATCGTCTGCTTAGAGGCGATCTCTGTTTGACTTACAAAGCCATGTCTGCCCAGCTCTGTTAGAAATGCTACAGCTGAAGAAATCCCAGTCTCTCCGCACCACACGTTCCAGAGACCTCAACCTCATTACCACAATCAACAGAACATGCTGGAGGGACAGGTTCATAACCCAGAGACTGCCCATGCTATGGAATAGACTTCTCATAAATGACAAGCAGAGCACCTCACTGGCCCTCTTCAACAGAAATCTTGATGAGTGGATGGGAAATAGAAAATTCACCCCAGGGATCACTCCAGTGGATTTACTTGACAGAGGCACTGGGAACTAAGGTTGGGTGGCACAATGCCAGGGTAATCCTATGGGATAGGCTTGTAAAGATTTCAGGGCCATAAGCCTAATACACACCTCTGAACCTATGAACCTATATCAAACCTACTTTATGCATTTAGAATGAAAAAAGCCATATACAACCAGTACACTAGATTTCTATAAATTTCTATGTATTCATTCATTTAAATATACTAATCTGAAAGAAACATCACATTTGAATAGGAAAAGTTGTACAGCTCCCTGAAGAAATACTATAAAACCTTTGTGTAATACCCTTAGTTTGACTTTGCAATGATAACACAAACACAGATATTACCTTCTTGACTTAACTGACATGCAATAAATGACATGCACAGAATGTTGTTATAAGCAAGAAAATGAGTGAAGAGAAGAGTGCAATGACAAAAAGTAAAGAAAGAAACAAGTCTTTCTGCAAGAGAGCTCCATCTTTCTCTCAACTTCCCAGTGTGAGAAAAGTCGCACTACTTCGGGAATATATACTTTGATTGACAACATTTGCAGTAGTGTGAGAATGAAGGTCCATACACAACCCCACTGCAAAACACATTTATTACATCTTCATTTAGCATTTATTTCACACACTATATTATGCATAGTGTTCACTATAACTGTTTCATTATTAAAAGGCTTGAAGTACATGCATATTTACTTTTAGATTCACTGTCCAAGGCTTCTCCTATAATTTACATTTCTGATAGGTGCTCCTTCCCCATCCTATGAATGCCTTCAGTAATGTCCTGGATAAGATCTCCAAGAAGACATCATTTTGAAAAGATATATTTGGGAAATTTTGTTTAATCTCTTCAAGTTGAGAGGTTAATCACAAACAGCCTACCATATGAAGGTAGACACTGCAAGGAGAAGCCCTGACTGCTGAATCTGTGGCATCAAGTATGCACTTAGCCATGTGAAAATCAGTTTTTAAGCCATGCGATGGAACTTTTCCAGTGCTCTGCACCCTGAGAAGTCAAGCAAGGGAAAGATCTGCTCCAAGTCTTGGTCCATCAATGTGGTCTGAAAGTGGGCCATATAAGAGACATAATTAAAAGATATTTACTTATTTTATTTTTATTTAAAATTTGTTAACTGAGAAGGTCCGACTTGGAACAAAGCTAATTTTCAGCAGAGGCCCGGGAAGAAACACTCCAGACGCATGTCTTTTTATCAATATCAAAGTCAAGATGGTCAAACAGTAAACACTCTTACAAAACCAAATCTGCGACTTTAGAACTCCCTGTCAGGTGATAGGACAACTAAATTCCAAGGCTTTTGAAACCTATGCTTACTAAATGAAATGATATAATAGTACATGTTATGAAGACTTTCCAAGAAATCTGCAATCCCTTTGAAGGCTAAGAAATACAGCCAATCTTTCTTGGGCAAAATATCCTGAACCTCAGTGCTTCCAGAACTGAAAGAACCCCAAAGGACCAGCTTTAAGGGAAATAAAGAATAACTTTCAACTATGGCCTGACCTAAAATAAGCACTAAGGCATTTCAGCAGAAAATGACTAGGATGAGAAAACTTACTCCACAGTGGACTTAATTGTCCTCAAATCTGTTTCAAAATAGAAGCCCTCTGGAGGGAGAGGTAAGAGGGAGAAAAGAAACCCACAAATTCTGTGAAAAAATATTTTGATAGAAATTTATTTTCAAGCACCTTAACTCTTCAGTAATCAAAGGAGCAAAAACAGGAAAAAAAAAACACAAATTCCCAGCTGGTGTCTGGACCTGTGCTTGTGAGAAGAGGGGGATACATGCACTGAAGCCATACTGTAATCTGCTAGAACAGCATCAGAACATGTGCTAGCTGTAAAGAAGACTTACCTACCCACTAAAAAGAGTGATCTCACTTGTGATTCTTTTAATCATCATGGCTCTTGTGATGTTTTCTAACTGTCCTGGACAGCAACCTATCACTACTAAAAATTTAAAGTTGGGGGTAAGGATATTGTGTCTTCTGTGAGGATGTGGTAAGCTATGTACCTCACTAGAAAATGTATATGCAGTTGTGTGTGCATTTATTTTGAGCATTTTCACATAGTTTGTTTTTCAAGAAAATCTTTTTTTCAGTTTTGTTGCTTTTCAACAACGTGCCTTCAATGATGCTGCATTATGAGACATGGTCTGTGATGATCTGACACAGAACCTGCAATTGCTGGGTGAGTCATAGCTGCAGACACCTTGTTAAAATTTTATGTTCACTTTTTCCTAAATACTAGGAAAAAAGTCAGGCACTTTACCACGGCTATCCACAAACTTAAATGACAAGTGTAAAAGTAAACACTTTAATCAAAGATAAGCGCTTTCACAATTCTAGATTGCTTCTTCAGATCAAACACCAGAGAACAAAAAAAAGAACATCTTAAATAGTACAGCCTATTAAGCAATTAAACAATTAGATCAATGGTGCAATCAACTCATTCAAAAAAACATTTGTTAACTCTGTGAATGGCATTCAAAGACGTCACTAATAAAAAACACAAATCACTGGTTAAAAAACACTGAAAAATATATAACAAACATATCATTATTTCTTCAAAGGTCTACTGTTCAATTTTGGTTTCAACGATACTATGTCATTTAAACCTGAGCCTCTATGTGCCCTTAATTTTAAAATCCATCTTGTTTCACTATGTTCAGTATTATTTATCAGGTCACCTAACCTCATTCCTTCAGTTACTGTTTCTAACACCTGAAACAAAAACCTGTGTGTATCCCCATCATATTTACTATGCTTTGCCAGTGCACTATATTCTACTCCCTTATTAGTGCAATACATATGGTCTCTTATTCTTTCCCGAAGGCATCTATTCGTCTTGCCTACGTAAAATTTACTACAGCATACACAATGGGTTAAATATGCTAAATTTTTTGTTACAATCAGCCGTAGCATTCTGTGTGCTGTAGTAAATTTTACGTAGGCTTGCTTACGTACTATTGCTTGATTTCCTTGGTTTTTGGCACAGTTTTATCATTCAGGAAGCTACTTTTCATTCCCCCCTCTTCCTAAATACTGTTCAAGAAAGTTTCTGAGGAAGGCCTGCCTCAAGTATATGCTGTAAAAATGGGACAACTCTATGAAAGGATCATCCCTTCACTATAAACAAAAAAATTCTAAGACACTGTCCAAAGTATATTCACTGCTGATCAGGGATCAAAGGAAAAACACAAATAAATTATGAATAAGTCAAGACATGGTCAGGAATGAAGGTAAAAAGTCTAGTAGATTTTGCTTTTTTTCTGCAAGGAGTACCTAAAGACAAATGTAGCTTTCAAAAACATTGCATCAGTTAAAACTGCTGTTTCACAGCACTTGGTTCTCTGATGTGCTTTCTATGCAAAGTCTTCTTTATGTCCTCCCTGTGCTGCATACATTTTTGCTAAGTGGTCTAGTTTTCTTCCACAACCCAAAAGTGTACTGCTAAGTGCCTCTGAACTAGTGTGTGTGTGTGTGTGTGTGTGCGTGTGCGTGTGTGTGTGTCTGTGTCTCCAGTAACAGACTGGCATTCTATACAGAACTGTTTCTCTGTCTTGCTCTGTACCTGGTGTTTTTCAGGACATAAACTGGCTTCCCCAGAACTCTGAACAGGATAAAGCAAGTATCAGAAAATGGATAACTAAATGTCAATGTCAGGATATTGATATGATTCAGGGAAGGAAGTGTCCCAGATTTCATAAAAGAAGAGACGAGGACTGTAATAAGGGCAAAATATCAAGAAACATTAACACAAGTACAACACAGAAGCCCAGATAAACCCTTAATGCAGATACAAAGGAAACATAACAATCCAGAGAAGACGAACTAGCATGCAAAGCTGAAATTTATGTAATATTAGTTCCTTTGCTGGCTCAATGAGAGAAGTAAGGCGCATAGAAAAAGCAGCTATTAAGTCTGTAGGTACAAGTAACCACTTCAATTAGGCTAGATGCAAGGCAGCCATCACCAAAAGAGTAGATTACTTTAAGCTGCGTACAATAAAATTAACTAGGATTGCTGCAGTTCAACAAGCTCCAACAGGGAAAGGTTGGCAATGTACTTAAGACAGGAACAAGGTAATTTATTCTGCAGTGCAGTCAAAAGTTGGTGACTATGTTACTAGACTTTAACTACGGAACTTTATTTCCTAAGTTTCCTCTACGAATGAGCCATTGACTTGGATGAAATAGCTAGATTTACAAAACAAAATTTTTTACAAACTTACTAACTTCTGGCTAAAGCAATTTACACACTGGTTACAATGCAGCTGTTTCATACAATGACAATGATGAATAACAGCCAGCTGCCATTTTCACAGGCAAGTAGCATTTCTACAATGTGCTTTCAGATTAGGAGGTATAAAATGTGTTGGCAAGGATCCACCTAAAACTCAAGTATATGTGACAACATGTTTGTGCCCTGCAGTTGTGCACAATAACCATTCACAGTCTTCTAGCAGTAGCTTTGCTTCTGTCAGACTCTAGTACCTTTATAGAAGAATAATAAGAAGGAATTCAGGACAAACATTGTTTTTGCAAAAGCAAAGTGATACCTACAAACTGCAACAAGGTAAAGCCGCACTTTTTCAATAAACATTAATAAAACTTGAACAGTATCGTTGGTTTGCTTTACTGTATGTTTCACAAAACTCTATAAAAAGTGAAATGGGGTTCAGCCTGACCACAATAAAGTTAAAATATCTGGTCTGATTACTTATCATCAGAGTATGTCAGCCACAGCAATACATAAATTCAAGGTAAAAATACTGCAGAACAAAGTGGCGTTATGATCAAGTAAAATAAAATGTCATCATGATGCATAACAAGGAACATTTAACATCACCGAAGTAAACGTGTACGATTTATCAGTATCAGTATAACGATTTATTTTTTTTTCTAAATAAAAAAAAATTCTACAGTACATCATCAGCTACTACACAAGAAACAAAAGAAATGCACCAACCTCTTGACTATCTTGACTTTGACCATGAACTTTCAGGGGAATCAAAGGAGGCCACAGACTGTCAATCAAACTGAAGAGACCTGGTGACCTTAAAAGCAAATTGTAAATGATTAACACAAGAGTAAATACGTCTGTTGACTTTATATGGAACAGTAATAAATTTCTGGTTTCAAGGATGATTGTGCTCTATAAGGTGAAAAGGGCACTAACTTTTCCATTGAGATTTATAGGATAGTTGACCCACAGACAGAATAAATGGGAGCTGATTCTCAAAAAATTTCCTTGATAAGAAATTATGACATCATAAACATGAAGGAACGATACTGCTGTGCTGCAATACCTCTCAACTGTTCAGATTATTGCCGCATATTTTTGGTCTGTTCCTCATAAAATTTGTGATTTTCTGGTAAATTACTTAACAATGAAGTCAATAAATAATTATGTGCATTTGAGTTTCAGACTTCATATCCTTCAGAAAAATGCATGCTAACATAAAACCTGTTATTCTAGCAACTTCCTAAATTTATAAGCGCAACAGCTGAAATTTTTTCCTATTTTTGGGCCATTATCTCCCTATTCTTTTAGGCTTTGTCCAGATTTCTTGCATTAAGAGGTTGACAGCTATGTGTGCTTCTACTCTATTATACTATGCTGTACTACAGTACAGTAATTCTGCATGACATTCAAAACTTCATGCACACTAACTTCATACCCTCCAACAAAATTCCATGGCAGCTAAAAAGACAACACCATTTCTCATTTTTCTGAAATGGTAACAAAGTTATCTGTAAAGCTAACACATGTGTCTGATGACATGTTCTACATGAATGAAACAATACAGGTATGTAATTACGGCATTCAGAATGCTTCTTGTCCATTAAGAGAATGCAATTAAACATGAATTTTCTAGGAGAGCTCTGATGGACCCATCTGTGATGTTGTGAGGCATTGCCAGCTATGTCAGCAGAAGTAGGGCAGTGGATGTGTAACATATGCCAGCATAGCTAGCTGGAGATTTGTAAAGAATTATATGTCATTTGTATATCAAGCTGATTTGTACAGATGCTTGTATTGAGAAATGTATTTGTAAAGCTGCTTGTGTTAAAAATGTACCAACAGTGGGTCCTGCTGGACAGAAAATACATACACCTGTATTTCAGAATGTATTGTAACTGTTGAAATGAATATACTGTAATAGAGGATACTGGAAGAGAAGAGGTTAATCTCAGTCCAGACAGCTTTGAAAAATAGTCTGAAATTAAATGACCTGGTTTAGGCCATAAAGATTGTCTCTTACAGTTCTTATTGCAGGCAGAGAAAAAATGTCAGAGAAAACCAGGACTAGAAATCCTACTAAATTGTCCTTAGGGGTGAATTAATTGCTACCCTGGAAGGTGTAAGTTTAGAAATGGTTTTACAGCTTTCGGATGCTATAACACATCTTAACAAAGCTCTGTGTGTGTGTGTTTGTGTGTGTATATGGTAACACATGTGCTAGAGTCTGGTTCAGTTTATAGTAAAGAGGGTAGTGTGGGAACCAGAGTCAGATGACCAAAAGTATGTGATGTCATTCTGTAATCCAGTACTGAAATGATGTTTTAATACTAGATGAGACAGAAGTCTCAGGGCAGTCTGTTTTTGAAACCTGACAAACAAGGATCACCTGCCCACTTCATCCTGCCTTGCTTTAGTAAGTAACCCGGGAATGGTAATTCTTGACATCAGTCAGGAAAATATAGCAAGATTAGTTAAGTATTGTTTTTCTGTATATGTGTGAATATATACATGTTGTTTTTAATATTTCCTATGACTAAAACTCTGGTGTTTATTGTAAACAGATATTTAGTATTTTTATGTTCTTTTATTATTTATTATTAAATATATTTACAATTTTTATTGCGGCTGGTCTTTTAGAGAATATTTTAACCTTTGAGAGTACTTATATTTATTTGGTGACACTGTGGCTGTGCCTGAAAGCCTTGCTGCATTGGTCAAACACTACCATTTGTATTAGTATTAATTTCACCCAGTATAATTGGGTACCCCCTTAGAGTAGTTGGCTGGTGGCAGTGTTACTACCCTATACTCTGGGTGAAGAGAACAGAGCAGGTGAATCTGTGCCAGCCTTTCCCAGGTGTGTGTGTGTGAAAATCAAATCTCAAAGTGTGTGTGTGTCAGCTACTTGGAAATGGGACACAGAGCACTGGTTTCACAGAGAGGGTGGTGGAGGATTTGGCTTGGAACACTCGGTTGCGGAGTCAACTCTACTGTGATAATGGGGAGTCTTATCTGGGGCGGGTCTAGAGAGAGGGAAACCCAGCCCCAGGACGAGAGTGTGGTCCCTGTGTGCTCTTAAGGGAAATTATGTTTGCTGCATCTGTAAATACTGTGTGTATTTTTGTTCCAAGTGAACGTCCCTCACCAGTGCTCATGGTGAGGATTGAGACTCCTTGATCACTGGCCCAGAGCAGGGACTTCACACCATCTTACAGTAACTTCTAGTTATGGCTTGATATTTCTATCTCATTACAGAAGCAAGAAAAAACACAAAAACATTAACATGCATGGACATACACATATATATCACAAGCAATGAAATTAACAAAGGGGCTGCCAACAGCGCTAGCTGATGGTTCTGCTAGCAACTTCTCATCTGGTTACAGAACAGAACTCCCATCTCCAAAATGTCTCATTACGAAAATTAACCAAAGACAACCTAGTCAAATCATGGCACGGGGTCATCCTAATGGTTTACTATAAAGGCATTTTTATTTATCCCAAATGTGCAACAATGTCCGAGTTGAGTAAAGTGGCAGGGAACACAGTCCTCTGCACAAAAGGTGCAGGGGCAGAACACCCCCAAACAAAAACACTCTCATTCAATGCCTAGGACACTTGGGATGAGGCTTTTAAAGGTCAAAAAACTACCTTCTATCAAATGAAATTGAAATGATCATCCACACTACAGCACAAGATGAATTCATGTGCACTAGGTTGAAGGGGAGGCATATGGGTGCCCAAAGAAATGGCAATGCAAAGACTATGGAAGAGGAAAAAAAGAAAGAAATTGAAAAATATATGTAATACAGGTGAAATTCTATGGAACAGAGCTGTTTCTAGCTTTTTAGTTAAAAGGACTTGCACTTCACTGAGTTTAATCTATTAGACCTTGCTCATATTTATCCTTACAGTATAATAGCAATGTAAATCATATTCATGCACATCATTAAAATGAGGCTTTGTCTCACATCTGAACAAGTAGTTATTTGTTACTAGGTTTCATCTCCCTGCAGTTTTCAACCATTCCACCCTGCAGTATAAATTTCTTTCATAAACAGATTATCTGTGGTCTATATGCTACTCTCTGTTTCACTGAAAATTATGTTCCACTGTCTGATGCTTTGTGCTTTAAATGTATCACTGTCAACAATGGAATAACTACTTAACTTGACAAGTGGTTTAAGAATGTTTTCTGTCTGAAAATACACTGCTGATTATGTATGAGACAGGGAGGGAACATCAGTACAACTAAAGGAAAATCAGTGGCTTTTGTATCTGAACAGTTCTACCTCTCAAATTATCAGCATCTACTATCTACAGTGCTAAGGAAGTGAAGGAAAACAGCAAGAAAGAAGAACCTTGCAGAAGACTCATTTGAATGACATGTAACACTTAAAGCTGTTGTAAATGGGCTACCGAGAAGATTCAGCTCTTCCACATATATACCACAGTCATATAGGAGTCCCTATGGCAATGATTAGGGAAGATGAGTTATACTGTTATACTGAATAGGTATTTGAATGTAGCTAAGTTTACCATGGACAGTGTGCATGTCCCCCAGGGCTTTGCAAACAGATCTGATGTATATACCGGCATCTCAGGTAGCAAATGCATTCTTTTTTTTTAAACCCCTTTGTTAAATCATCACCTAAGACACAGGCACTCATACATTAATAAAAAAGAAAACAAATCATATTCACAATTTTATTTACATACATTACATATATGTTTTCTTTCTATATAACAACTATCATTCAGTCCACATTATATAAATTATTCAATTTCTACCTTCCCTTAAACCTCACGGCTGCTCCTCCTGAACATTACTCTGCATGCATTGTTCTCACAAATGTTAATTGTTTCTATGTAATCTGTTCCTTTCCTTTTCTAAAGATCCCACTTCCAGTTGTTTTATCTCTTACAATATACAGTACTTCAAATTCAGTTGGTTTAACTTTTGATTTACCTTTTCTAGTAATTGTTTTCTGACAGATAATATAATTAAACTTAATAAGGCATTAGTAGTATTTCTAGCCAATTCCGATCCTGTGCCCCAGCTCAAAAGAATCATTTCATTAGATACAGACATTTTCTCTACAATATTTCTGACATAGTATTTTGAAGGAAATTTTTAAAATCTGTCCAATCATTACTGGGAAAAACATGTTCCCGCTACCTTTTTCTTCCTCATCACACCTCCAACATTTACTGTCTACCTGAGGAAAAATTCTTTGAAGTCTGCTTTGTTGCAGACTTGGGAGTCGTACATGTGTCCTTTCATTGTTCCCTTGTACTTCACTTTTCCAGTCTCTCTTCCCAGTTTTTTCTTGCCTCAGCTGAATGATTCTTACAGCAATCTCACAATATTTTATGCCCTACTAATTATCCCTTTATTAACAGCAGGTTCTATTCGATATTTGACTAAAACTTTATCAGAGCAGGTTTTTCACTTCTGACTCCCCTATCCTTTTCTCTTTGCCTATGCTCTGATATCAATCCTTGGTAGCAAAGGCATGCTCTAACCTGCAGTTCCAAATTTTTCTTTCCCTCATCCCATTTTATTACCTTTCCCTCTAAGGTTATTTGTTTCCAATACCTAGGTTTCTTTGCTATTTTTTTTCTAGAGAGACTTGGATTAAAATTCGGTAAATTCTAGACCCCTCTTACCTATTTTCTGTAACCTTATTTGCAGTCATCCTTATTGACAAAATTTCCTTTCTCCATTCCCATGCTGACTTAGCTCTTAAAATACTTTCTGCAACTTTATAAGTATAACATTCAGTATTGTTGCTGTTATTCCCCTTAAGGATCTTCATCCAAAATCCCACTCTCTCCTAATTTCCTGAACTCCCCCCTGGATTCTTCATCATCCCTTGCCACATTCAATTATAACCTTCTGCTTGTGTTACATATACAAGTCTTAACTGTGGAGGTCTAAAATATCCCTTCAAATCAGACAATCTTAAATCACCTTGTTCTCTTGGAAAAATCCCCTTATCCCACTTAATGGGACTAAAATATTTTCAGTGCTTATATCTTATTATGATATATTCATAAACAGCAGCTTCCAGTTTCTCAGGTTTTGTATAATATTTGTTTTGTATTTTCCCACATATCCTAAGCTGCCATACCAAAAGCTTTTTTAATTCATAATCCTAAATACTTCATCTTATTGTGGTGGTGCTGTGGTAGCATTGTCGCCTCACAGTTAGACGTTGCCCATTCGATTCTCAGTGAGAGCGTCTTCTGTGTGGCGACATTCATGAATGGGCGTTCCTTTGTTGAAGAATGTGCGTTAGGCCCGGCAAGCCAGCATGTCAAAATCTACTGCCAATCATTAGCGGACCGGAGTTCCGCTGTGGCGACCCTTAACTGGAAAAAGCCGAAAGAAACAAATAAACAAATTGTGTCCCATAAACACAGGTATTGCTGAATTAATTTATGTGTAGGTACATAATTTTTGGCTATAGCCTTTTTTTTTATCTTCATTAATTTTATATCCCAAAAAGAGATAAAACGGTCTCAAAATGTTCCACAACACAGAGATGTCCTTTTCTGGATTTATGAATTACAAAATAATATCTTCTGCAAATAAAGCCATTTTTTTATTATCTTACTATTTTTATCTTTGATTTTCTGAGTCCTTTATTTTCTTTGCTAATAGCTCTAAATATAAAGAAAATAACAAAGAGAAAAAGGGCACCCCTTTCTGGTTCCTATTTTCAAACACAGCTTCTCAAAGAGGAAACCACTCACTTTAATTCTTGCCTCCAATCATTCGAATATTCTCCCAGTTAACCTAACTGTATCAGGAAATGCAACTGCTTCAATTGCCCTACTCATAAAAATCCCAGCTTACTCTGTTGAATGCTTCCTTTGCGTCAAGACTCACTGACAGCAGCAGTATTTTCATATATTCTGCTTTCCTCTGGGTCTTAATGTTGTCATATGTTTGCTTCCGCTTCATAAAACCACACTGATCCATATCTATCAATTTTGGAAACATTTTTTATCATACTTTTCAGGCAAATCCATTCTTAGACGGAGAACAGGATCTTCTTTGGAAATATTAATGAGGTACACTGCAGTCTTAGAAGGTGGATATTTCCTGCATGAGTTAGGTACCTTAAAACTTAATGTAGGACAGTGGTTTCAGCTGATCTGCACACAGGGCTATGGGTGCTAAAAAATAAGGCATACATGCTGTATTCTGAGGTACTGTCTCCTTTATAGATTGGGAAAGCAAATGTTTCCACAGAACATTTATACCTTCTTGAGATGACAGAAACACTAACAATGTGTCTGTTTGGTCAATGTACTCAGTTTAGACAAAAGAGGAAGAACTGACCCTGTATAGATACTAGAGGTTTAACAGTTTATAATGTCATGAGGACAGCTTTCAAGAATGGTCTCAGGTGCTGTCTGATTCTTAGCTGAACGGGCTACATGAAGATGCACTTGTGCCACTGAGGTCTCAGTTGGGGATGAGCTTGAATTAATATTGAGGGACAAAGTGATGCATTCCGTTAATGTTTGCTGGAAAGAGAGGAAAGGCCTTTTGGACCTAGCTGTACTATCTGCTGTTGCCACAGCTACAGATATAGGCTAGGATGCTAGAGGTGTTAGAAGCAGTAGATCAGGCTGAGCTGACCACCCAGGAAAATCTCAGATAACAACATAGATCTGAGGCTTAGGACATTAAATATGAAGTATTTTGAGTACCGACCAGTGACTCATTGTTCCCTTCATTGTATGAGAGTTAAATACACCGTTTCTTTAAATTATTTTGAATGTCGATTAATGAATTGATTGGAACACATTTCTTATTGGTTTAATTGGTTTATAAAATGGAAGGAATGTCATTAGCCTTTACTGTGAAGAAGTCCTATGTCGGACAACAAAAGCTATTAATAAAACTACCAAAAATATTGTCTTGTTTCCTCATGTTTCTTCACCTGTGGGTGATTTTGCAGATTGTTCTCTAGCTCCTAAACTGAGAGAGATGAAAGCAGAAAAAAAGAAGTTATGTCTTACCATAACATTCCATCTGTGTTGTTGATCTTCGTTCATTCATTACTGATGGGTTATTGGTTCCGTCCTCGGAACCGAGTAAGCCTCATACCAAGCTCATATCAGCCAAAAACTCTCGAGCCAAGATCCTACCCAGAATGATGCTCTGCTCTCTGTTACCTCTGATCTCGTTTGCCGTGTTGCTGTACAGCCATGTCAAGCCACTCTCTCTCAGCTAAGTGAACAATTTTTTTGAAGTTTCTCTATTGTTTAAAAAGTTTTCAATCAGTTACTATCTCTATACTCCTATCCTATCATAACTTTAAGACTCTCTCCCTATAGTCAGTGAGACAAAGCTACCACCACTGAATACTTGATTGGTGTATACACCTCAAGCAGTACAGGATCTTCTGGATTTACATGCAAAATTATGGCAATTTGGGCAACCATGTTATTAATCACTAATAAGAAAGCATCAGCAATACATTTTTTGCCTTCCCACTTAATGAAACAAACCTCATCTTACCTTTGGTACAATAATTCTTTTAAGTATTTTGGGAAGAAATTGCCCTCACTACTAGTGGAGATGAGAGAATGGTCCTACATAGCAGTGATGATGAGTCATAACTATTATTTTACAGGTGAAAATGAATTTATTCGACCTCTCACAGTGGCTGTAGGCTCTGAAGATGTCTATGACCCCTAAAATCTTGCAATGCTCCCAATACTTATCTTTAGACTCCCAGAGAATGTTTTCAAAAGCTGAAAATATGCATGCTCCTTACTTACGGTGAGGGGGAGCAAAAAGGCTAGAGAAACATGACAGAAGTTGATCTTTTTCTCAGCAATTGGAGCTCTTGCAATTCTTGACTTTGAACTCCACTACACTGCTGCTCAGCTGAGGCTCTTTTATCTGTGGCTGATGGATTCATATATGTCATAATGGAAAGTTCAGAGTCAAAATATAAGGTGCTCCAATATGAATGGTACTAGTGTTTCCCTTGATTCAGGAACAGGTGGGTTAGGTATTGTCTTCTCTCAGTTGCAGCAATGCTCATTGGCTTTCAGCCTCATGGGGGTGGCACATTAAATAAATAACTTGAGACAAATTGCACTTAGGGAGGTGTAACAGAGGATGCATAATGACATTTGAATATGGTTATGGGTTGCTCCTTAGCTGAACTACCAACAGCATTTATTTATTATTATCTTTTGGCCTTCACCGCTTGACCTTAAAGACCATTCCCACTTGCTGACTCATTCATTTCCTCACTATGTGGTCAGATCAATACTTCTAGCTAGAATGAGAATCAAGCCAAGGCAAGTCTTCATCCTTAGGTGGTGTGTGTGTTTTTTTAATATTATTATTTTATGATCTACACCTGTCACACGCCCAAGATTGTGCAATGACATACACAGATAAGTCACAAACAAACAAGCTGGTACCTGCCCTTAAGAACTAGAGCTGCAGCTCCCAGTTTCCAGTAGCCCTCACCAAAATCCCATCCCTGCTAAGTGACAGATGAGCCAGCAAAACTCTTGCTTTGCCCCTAGCCATCTCCTCAGAAGATGGGATCAGCAGTCAAACCCAGATCTGTTTTATTATGGTCAGGGCAGCATCCTAGTATGCCACAGAATAGCAAAGACTATTACAAGAAGAGACCTGTGTGTTCTGGGACCATTATAAGCTTACATTTAGTTTTAACCAGGATTACTTGTCAGAGATACAGGCTACAGGTCAGTGAGCTGAAAAGGATGAAGTGGCAGACCTTACCCAGAGAAGATAGGTCACCTTACTGATTAGCACCTCACAGGCAGAAACCACAACAAAGCACTTTGTTAGCAGGATCTATGGGACTTTGTTTAGGTCTAAACACAAGTCTGTGATGAAATTAGGCAAACCTGGAAAAAAAACTTGAATTTACTTAGGTATGTGAGATCAGAGTATTTCTCTGTTGTGGGGGGCATAGTGTAATTTAATTTGGTGGCATTTTCCTAGGCCTTGTTTTGATCTCCTAGCTTGTGGGGAATTTGCTGTCTATACACAATAAGGCTTGTTTCATTAAGTGGGAAGGAAAAATGTATTGCTGGGGTTTTTTTCTTAGTGATTTTGGTAGATTTACCCTGACCCCAGATGTCTTTTAATCAGTGAATGGCGAAGGACAGGTAGTTTGCTTAATGTTGGCCACCAAGAAAATGACCATAATGAAGTTGAAAAGCATGGCAACCTCTACAGATGAGCATTTAAAAGGGTGACTGATGAACTACATCAGTATGAAACCGTTGTTATTATGGAGATGAATAAGATTGGACTGAAGGCAATATGCTTGCTATAAATGACAACTTTGAATGGGGAATGAGCTGATAATGAAGTCCTGGGGGAACCCTATCTCAGATAACTGCTTAGGAGGACACCATAAACAATGGCAGTTGGACTTTTTTCATGGCAAAAAACTGCATGAGATAGCGTGGCTCATACACTTGCGAGGCTGAGTACTCTTTCCCTCTCCTGGATTATGTCACATATGTAAGTTTTTGTGTTTTGCCTTCTGCTGATTTTATAGGAAAGTTACCACCTAAGGTTTAAAATCCTGGGCCCAGTTATATCCTGTTATGTAGAACCTAATCTTACCTTGATGATATTTCATTACTCTAGTGCAATTAAGAATAGTTTATTATGTCATATTTTATTATTTCTTATGCAAATATTGAGATCCATTATTGGGTCTGTTTGATGTTGGACACAACTGGTATATTTAATAAAGTTCACGATTTAAATAAAGGTAGAATAGATTCTGTATGTTTGTGAACCAAAAAAAAAAAAGACTGAGTCTTTCCAGGATGTCCATGCAAAAAAAATGAGACTATATTTATTTAGCTTTTCTACAGGAGTAGTATCTGTTGCTGAGAGAGACAGACCAGACTATGATGAAACATATGATCTAAGAGGTTGCATTTTTTTTTTTAAACTTGTAAGGTCTTGTTATCAGAAAACACACTAGTGGCATAGCTATAAAAAAGGAAAAAAAAGTGCAGATGTTTTCATATATCACTATGAAGAGAAAAAAATCTCTGCTCAGTAGAATGGCTATTAATGATATATTTTAAGAACAAGTTTTCTTAAATTTAAAATTCAATTAATTTATAAACAAAGAACATTTAAAATAAGTTATTTTATTCTCATTAGTATATAAACAGAAACCATCTCTGTTTCATTAGCATATAACATGCAAGGCCTTTAACACTAAGTACTGACCCTGCAGCCAAAAGCCAGCATGGTGACAGTTTTTGGGACTGGAGATTTTTAATAAACTGCAAGCTTTTAACAAAAAATAATTGAACAAGCTGCATGAAGTTGAACTTTCCTAATATTAGTAGATCTGAACAGAGCAATAATGAGTTCCATTAAACTAGTTTAGTAAAACACAGATGAAGTAACAAAAAAAAGCATAAAAGGCAAGTGAGGTCAATAACCATTTAAAAATACAACTACTGTCTTAATTCAACCATAGTGATATCCCCCTACAAAAGGAGTAGGGTCTTTGGATACAATTCTTTTCATACTTACAAACACTGATACCAGTTTACCACAGACTGTGGAGCAAGAGAAAATCAACTCAAAAAATAATCCAGGTGGTAATGGACTTTCAAAAAATCATGAAGCTGAGATCATAAACACTCATTCAAGGGATCTCAATCTCTTTTGCAACATAAACAAAAAACACTGTAAGGATACAAGTATATTACAGATAATACCATTTCTATGGACTAGTGTTCCTCTCCTCATAAAGCAAAGTAGTTCTCTTACATTAACAAAATGTAATCTTGATGAATGGATGGGTAACCGCAAATTCACACCACACCCTTGCCCCTCATAGATAGGGGCAACATCTAAATATTCTGCCCATCTCTAAGCTATTTGTACTTAAAATGTACAAACTAAAAGTGTCATGGTAATGTATGGCTAGGCTTCTGTAGATACTCCGGTCTATGGTTATTCATTGAAGGGTAAAGCATCAAACAGCATTACATTGTTAATGCCTTTCATTGAAACCTCCTCATGTAGGGGGCTGCACCCCCATCACCCCCCCAATTATATACACCTACGAGATCACACTACAGTGGGGAAAGGGTAAATTTCCCTATCCCTACTATAATGTGATCTTAGTCAGAGCGATTTGATGAACGGCATGTTCAACAATAGATGCTGTTTGATGATTTGGTCTTCAAAGGATAGACAAGTATCCAAGATATTCATTGATCAAGAGCCTAGTAAGTATCTATGAACCTATGTTGTTGCTCAGTCAGAAAGTCAGGAGACTTCTTCAACCTGGCAATTGAGTTCTCCCCTAGAAAAAGAATCTCACCATTTTTTGTCTCAAAGAGACAAATTAAACACATTCCCATTTCAACCTTACTTCTGTACGGGAGGTTAAATGGATGAAACACCCAATATTCAACTCAGTATTGAATCCCAGCTGTCAAACTCTGCTCTAAGCACTTTCATTGCTATAAAAAAATTTGTGAGAAAGATCCCTAATATTTTAGTGTCAGTGCAATAACAAAACAAAAAAAAAACAATGAAACACTGTCACTACTCTGTACCACAGCTCATGAGGATTTAATAGCCTTGGACACACAGGGTTTAGCTGAAGTTCCATTTCCACTTTCCAGGTCTTCTAACGGACAGCTTAGTATGTACTGACATTCTAGTTGTGAGCAGTACAACATGAATTAATCTGTACTTTATCCAGAATTTACAGGGTATTGCTACCAAGTCAAAATTAAATTATGTTTTAATGTCATTAATATTTTAACTGTCACTCTTCTTCTTCTTTCGTCTTTTCCCGGTTAAGGGTCGCCACAGTGGTGCATCTGTCTGCTCATGATTGGCAGTGGAGTTTTACGGTGTTGAGTTTCCAGCCCAGCGCCCAACCTTCCACAGGCACACACATGCACACTCTCATGCCTAGGGCCAATTTAGAGTGTCCAATCCACCTACAGCATGTCTTTGGGATGTGGGAGGAAACTGGAGCACCCGGAGGAAACCCACGCGACCACAGGGAGAACATGCACACTCCACACAGAAGGCACCCCAGCCGAGGATCGAACTGGAGAACTTCTTGCTGTGAGGTGGAACTAATGACTGAATAATGTGAAGTATTTTGAGATTTGACTAAAATGTACTATACTGAACACACAACTGACTATGAACATCATATTCTGAAACTTGACTGAAATTTACATTAGCATATACTGAACATTTAAAATAGATGTGTATATTCTGGAAACTAACTGAGCTAAAATAATATATTTTGCCAGTGTTAACTAAAAGCATAACTGAAACTGGTATATGTTATATTCTGAAGACCAAACTCGCTCTGTTTGAACACAGACTGAAAGCTAGTACTGCTGTATACAATTGTTACCATGAACCTGAAAAACATGAGAACATTGTCTGAACATAGATAAAATGAAAACTAGTACTATTGTATAATTGTCTGAAAACATGAGAACATTGTCTGAACATAGATAAACTGAAACCTAGTACTATTGTTATATAACTGTCTGAAAACATGAGAACATTTTGACAGGTTACCTGAACACAAATAAACTGAAATATGTTATTGTTATATTCTGGAGACTAAACTATTAATATCTTTTTGTCAGTATTGCCTGAATATTGACAAAAACATAAACTGAAACTAATGCTGTTATATAACTGTTTAAAAACATACATACTTGCTTTAAGTCATACATTTTGAAACACATAGACAGTCAACTTCTGCACCACAGCTCTTGCCAAAATTTTACTTTGCATTGTCCCACTCGCTGATGAGGTAAAGGAAGGCCTGCTTTAATGTTGAAGTGTACTCTTTATAGTTAGTCCTTTTAAACCTCTTCTTTTCATTTCTTGTGCAAGGTTGGCTAGCTAAAGGTCTTGATTGTATTTAGCATCAGGTCTTTGAAATAACATTTGCATCTTTAACAATTATAAACTGATAGCATTGCTTATTGCCATGACCTTATTTACATTTTTCGGCATGAAATGCACCTTTAATAACTATAAACTGGCAGCATTGCTTACTGTGCTGATTGTATTTACATTTTTCTGCATGAAATAAACATTTGCTGCCAATAAACTCTTGCAAGTCTGTAAGCAAACTGATAAAAGAAACTAAATAGTAATGTAACACTGTGCATTTCTGCACCTATATAAAATCAATCTTAACTGTTGAACTTTTTGCATTTTGTCTCATGACCCTTAGGTTTTAACATAATGTTCTGTGTGTGAAACTCCACCCACTTTTTTACCATAACCATTTCTTTAGCTGACGTCATTTAACTTTTCAGTAGTACTGAATGCTGCAAGAATTTATCATAACTGTCTACAATTTTCTTTGATAAATAGTAAAATGTAAATGCATTAAAATGGATCTCTGCCATATAACCCTATGGCATATAGTACTGTTGTTAATTCAGCTTGTGTTTTCATTTATATGGGGATGCAGATAAAATAAGTGAAAATAGGTAAACTGTATGTCGAGGAAGGAGGAGGATGGGGATTGACAAATCTGAAAGCATAAACAGCATCATAAAATGTATATAAAGTAACAAAATGGATAACAAGAAGAAAAAAGTTAAGTGTAATAAAGAAAGAAAATATAAAAATGTACGAGTGACACAAACTAAAAGGAGAAAAAGAAGTTTGAAATGAGAGAATAAAAGAAGATCAAGAAAAAATATATTATGGAAAATAAACATAACCAATATAGAGAAAAAAATAAAATATGGTACTCAGATATAATGAGAAAATATTATTGTGTTTATCCATGGTAAAGAATTGTGGTGGAGAAAATAAAAGCAATAAAACTGAGAATGTAATGATGTAAAAAATATGTGTAATACAGGGAATTTTTATGGAGACTGTCCATAAGAAAACTGCCAGTGAAGATGAATACGTCATACAAAAGAAAAGTTGAAAGAATATGTATTTTTTGTGGTGAAGTTGAAACAACAGAACATGTAATTATAAAATGTATAACTGTAAGAAGAAGAAGGTATGCGAAGATAATTAATTTTAAGAAAATTATTTGGAAGGAATTAAAAATATAGAACAAATAAACATAGATATATTAGAATGGGTCTACTCATATTCCCAAAATCCCACAAGCACGAAGACAAAAATCCCTAGTCGACAATCGCGAACCAGGAAATACTGAACTGCTTAAGTTTACCCTGGACAAGTAAACACTAGCCCAATGGGAGGACTTATGGCTTTTCTCCACTGTAGTGCAATCCCGGAGTTGATATATATATATATATATATATATATATATATATATATATATATATATATATATATATATATATATATATATATATATATATATATATAGTTAGGGGAGGTGCATTCCCCCACCTATGTGTGTTTTAAATAGGGTGATGTGTCTTACTGTTGTGTTGGACATGTGTTTACATCTACCTGAGCTATTACCGAATCAAGCAAATGGCACCTTGGTTTAACATCTCATCCAAAGGACGGCACACTCAGTAGTGAAGCACTCTCATTATGTTGCACAGCAGTGTCATCAATTGATTTATCTTGTGTGGGAATAGAGCCCTCAGCCTTCTGCACCAAAGGTGAGTGTGCTACCTCTTGTGTCACAGATACTGTGTTTAAGCACTGTTTTCCTACTGTCAAAGTAAAGTGTTTGGTTATTCACTTTTAAAGATCTTGTGGCTGGTATTTATTAATTTATGCATTATTTTTTTTTTTATTCTTTGGGAAGAGGGTCTTGTATATCCCTGCAAGTTAGCAAGATAATGTATTTGCCTCTAATCATCAGAGGCAGCCTATGGACAATTTTACTTTTTTTTTAGCTAGCTTTAGTAGATGCAGAGAAGACTGCGGTGGTGGTGCTGCGGTAGCTTTGTCGCCTCATAGCAAGACGTTGTCCCGTTTGATTCTCAGCTAGTGCGTCTTATGTGTGGAGGCATACATGAATCGGGCGTGCCTTCGTTGAAGGTTGTGCATCAGGGCTGGTAACCCGGTACGTAAAAATCCATTACCAATCATCAGCGGACCGTAGTTCCGCTGTGGCGACCCCTAACCGGGAAAAATCCGAAAGACACAAAGTAGATGCTGAGAATTCAGTGCATGCTACTGTGCACACATGCAGCTCCAAAAACACACAGTACACAAAAAACAAAGTTTTTCTAGTAAATACCTATACGTGTGTGTGTGTGTGTGTGTGTGTGTGTGTGTGTGTGTGTGTGTGTGTGTATGTATACATATATATGTGTGTGTGTGTAGTATATGCATATATATATATATACGTGTGTGTGTGTGTATGCGCACACACACACACACACACACACACACACACACACACACACACTGATATATATATTTTTTCGCTACCCCTATGTTTCCTACTAATCAATATGTAAGAAGGTAAGATTTTTTATTAATTTTAAGTGTGTGAGTGCAATACATTTATGAAGGTGTGTACCTGGGTTTGGTATAGATGCTATTAAGTGCCGCTGATTTTGTTGAATGTCTCTGATTTGTCTCATGTTTTCATCTGGTTTTTGCAAGTTTTTTTTTGACAAATCAGTTGCAGACATTTATGAATTAATAGCATTTAACAGCATTCAGAAAAAGCATGCTAATACAAAGTCTATTATTCTAACATAAAAGGGCAATATCTGTTCCAGATTTTAGTCCTTTATCCCCATTTTTTAATGTACTCCTTGATTTTTGAGCTAAGAGGCTAAGAAGTATGTGAGAGGGAGTGATGTGGTTTGCACATTGTATTCTGACAGCAGTCAGCTAAGAAGAGAAATTCCTGTGAGTCTTTAATTTATGTATCTGTTCATTCATTTGATCAAAGTCAAAGTTTGGTGGTGAACCATCAGTCATGCAGGTGGCTGTAATTGTTGGTCATATCTGTGTGTGTGAGTCATATTCTGGAATGTCTAAGGGCATCTATGCCCTCAAATGGCTTTGCTTGCACAGAATGTCACTGATTTTGCCTAATATTTAGGCCTGTTCCTTGTAAGGTCTGTGTTTTGAATGGGTACTACAATCACTAAAATAATCATATACAGCTGCGTTTCAGATTTAACAGCCTTCAGAAAAAAATCATGCAGATGCAAAGCTTGTTATTTTAGGAACTTTCTAAGTATGTAGGTGTAATATCTGTCCCTAATTTTGATATTCTGTTCCCCATTTCCTTCTGCTGTCTCACTGATTCTTGAACTAAGAGGTTGAAAGTTATGTGTTGAGGGGGGTTACAATGGGTTGTACACTGCATTCGGACAACAGTGAGCTAAGCGAATAAGGTTCTTGTGTGGCATTTATGTATTTATTCATTCATTTGATCACAGTCCAAGTTCTGTGGTGTAAAGGTCACATTCAGATAATTATCTGTAATTGCTGGTCATGTCTGTATAGTTGTATAAAATATATGAATATATGTATTTGGTGGGGTGGGGCTGCTCTCAGCTGTCCATCAAATTGCAAAATGTATTAAGATTTTGCCACACATTTTGGTCTGTTCCTCCCAACTTTTCTTTTTTTTTTCTGGCACATCAGTGATGACTGCAGTCTGTGAATAATGACAGACATGAGTTTCAAACTTAATAAACTTCAGAAAAAGCATGTTAATGCAAAGTCTGTTGTTCTAGCAACTTTCTAACTTAAGGGCAGTATCTGTCCTTGATTTTGGTCTGCTGTCCCCCATTATTCTTTAGCTATTGCTTTAACTATATTTTTAACACCTTTACTTAAGTATCACTTAAGGCAAATAAATATTTACATAGAACAAAACAAACCATATTAACATATTACCTGTTGCAAAGATTATACAGCACGTATTTTGTTTTGCATAATTATCATCAGTCCGACATTACATAAATCGGTCAGGTCCCACCTTTCGTAAAACCTGTATTCAAAATGAAATGCTGTACAACAATGGCCAATTAAGTAAAGTTCTCTTGGAGAATAGGTAGTGTGGTTAAATGATATAAAACTTAGAAGTGCAACATATATAGCAAAAAACTTGCATACATTTCCAGTACTTAAATTAAATGCACTTACAAGATATTCACGCTGTGAATGCAGTTATACCATAGCGAAATGATGGCTCCAAAGTTTCCAGTCTTGTGATGGCTTCAAAGTATCCAATCTTTTTGGTCTGATATACAAAGTTTCCACACTGAAGATGTAGTAGCTGCTATGTGACTGTGATGAACTGTGATAACAGCTTAACCAGTCTAACAGATCAAATAAAGCTTCTAGCTTTAATGGCAGTTAAAATCCTTTTATTGTAGGAAAAGTTAAAATCTTCATGTCAAGTTAAAATCTTGATGTAGAATGAAACAGTCCCTATGTATTCCAAACGATAAGCGCTTTCGGTATCTTCTTCAGATCTTAGAGATTGGGACTGGAAGTTCCTTTTTATAGTGTTTGCTTCCTTTACTGTTGAGACAATCATTCAATCATCACACTGTCAATCAGCTGTTTAAATGCACCAATCCTCTTTCCTCTCAGCTGGGGGTGTTCCATTTTCTATACCTTTTGCTTTTGAGGGGTGTGACCAGTCATGAATTATTAAGCCAGACACACCTCCATGTTAGCTGATAGTTGGTCTTCTAGCTTTTAGTATACGTTTCAGTGGGATGATGTTATTCAAGCCTGGCTCAATATCAGCACGGAGGTTCACAATCCACTTACTCTCCCTGCATTCAGTAATATTTTCAATGTCGCCTTTCCTTATTCCACTATATACATTCTCTATCACCTTATAAGTGAAAGAATGACCGACATTTCTTTCAGCATGCGTTGCTAAAGCATTATGTGGATCTTTATTGGTAATGTCTCTTTGATGTCTCAAAATGCGATTTTTAAACATCTGATTAGTTTTTCCTACATAGAATGCAGGGCATAGTTTACAGGTAGCCATGCACACCACATTGGGGGTTATACAAGTGGCTTTGACATTAAAGGTGTATTTTCTCTTTGTCCTTGGATGTTCAAATTCGTTATTACAGTCAATCAGTGGGCATGCTGTGCAGTGGCCACACTTGAACATGCCTTTATGTCCAACGATTTTATGTTTGCTAAATCCATCCTTTGTGCAAAGTAACCTCTTTAAATTTTTCTTATTCTTGTAGGCAAAGCATGGTGTTTCACCTACAGTGTCTTTTAGCTTGGCATCCTGGGTGAGGATTGGCCAAAACTGCCTTATTATGGATTTAACTTGTGTGTTGTCTTTGCTGTAAGTTAACATCATTCTGGAGGTTCTGTCTTCTGTCTTGTTTTTCTTTGGGATAACTTCTTGAACGTTCACATCTTTTTCATTACAGCCTCACTTTATTAGGTTTTGTTGTAGAAACAAAATTTCCTTTTCTCTTGTCTCATCTTTGCCACATCTTTTATGTATTTTTTGTGTTTCATTTCGCATAATATTTTTAGTGACATGTTTAGGATGCATGCTGCTTTTCAACAAGTAATGATTTTTCCATGTATTTTTTCAGTGTTTTTCGGTTTCCAACATGTTTTCATTAAGAATAACATTCACATCCAAAAATGCAACTTGATTATGAGAGTGTTCTGCTGTAAAGCTTAGAAAAGTTGTAGTCCTATTTAGATATTGATGGAATGATTCAAATTGTGGTACGGTTCCTTCCCATAAAATAAAAAGATCATCCACAAATCGACCATAAAATTTGATGCATTCATACCATGGATTATTTGAGTTCAATACATGCTCCAATTCCCAGTCTACAAGCACAAGATTTGAGTAGCTGTTCGCACAAGGGATGCCCATGGCTACCCCCCATTTTTGCCAATAGATTGATGTACCATACACAAAATAATTATTTTCCAGTATTAAATCTAATAAAGCACAAATCCTATTGGTTTCATTAACAGTTTTTTTGTGGCTTAAGATCTTTCTTACAGCTTCTGCCTGCCGTTGGGAATGGAAGTGAATAAACTATTCACATCCAGGGTGGTCACAAGTAGGTGGTCATAATCCGTAATGTTATTCATGGTTTGATTTATCTTTCTTAAGAAGTCATCAGTATCCTGCAGAACTGTATCAAAATATTTTAAAATAGTTCTCAATTCTTTCTCCACAAATAGTGACATTGTTTCTGTCACCCACCCTTGTCCTGCTACTATAGGCCGTAGTGGAGGGTTATGAAGGTCCTTATGAATCTTAGGAAGTCCATTAATATTCAGAACAGTGGGTTTTGTGATGTTCAAAAAATTGTAAAGGTCCAGATCTACTTGACCTTCAGTCAACATATCCTGAAGTAAGAAAGACACTTTTTGTATAGTTCGATTTAACTGGATTGGTGTAACTCTATGGTATGTCTTTTCATCTTGTAACATGGTGGTCATTTTCTTCTTATACCAATTAGTATCCGTAACCACTATAGTACCTCCTTTGTCTGCTGGTTTGATTACCACATTCTCATTTTGTTGTAAGTTGCATAGGGCTTGTCTTTCTTCATACGTAATGTTTCTATAATGTTTAGTATGTGTGTCCATTCTTAATTTCTCCACTGCATTATTACACAGCCGCATGAATAGTTCCACAACAGGATGGACTACAGGTACAAATGTACTTGGTTTCCTTAAGGTTCTAACTTGTTCTGTGTTTGTGCCATAAATATTTCTTAATGTCACATTACGTCCAAAACGCTTTATGTCTATAACAAATTCATTCAGATTGGATCTTAAAGAGGGTATGAAAGTTAACCCCTTCTGTAATACAGAAGTTTCTGCTTGGGTCAATTCATATTGAGAAATATTCAAATTCATTTTCTCTAGTTCTACTTGTTTTTCTTTGATTTTGAATTTGAATACCTATCACACCAACAGATTAGAAACATTACAATTCAATCTCAATGTGTATGAATGTGTATGAATCAAAAATAAAAGATCAGAAAATAAAAAAACTAAATAGAGACATTAATGATTTCAAACAAGAGCGGATCTTTGAATGGCCCAGGGAGGAAATAAGATCTACTACAAATCACTTTAACCCTAGCACCAGACATCCTGCATCCATTAGGAATGACACATCTGTGTCTAGAAACCATACTGGGACTGAGGAGCAAACATCTGGCACATTGAATACATCTACCAATATTACAGGGACACCTGTGGCCACTATGGCAGATAGGATTGTTGAAACATCCTCAGAAACAGGAACCATTCCTAAGAAAGGGAGTACATTTCTCCCCATCACCACACAACTTCCGGTTTTTCTGAATCAAACCAGTTACAAGAACCCATGAACTCACAGTCAAGACAGAAAAAGGAAGAAAATACTGAATTAAACAGTTCTATAGTGGTGAATATTTCTCAATATGAATTGACCCAAGCAGAAACTTCTGTTTTACACAAGGGATTAACTTTCATACCCTCTTTAAGATCCAATCTGAATGAATTTGTTAAACTATTCATGCGGCTGTGTAATCATGCAGTGGAGAAATTAAGAATGGACACACATACTAAACATTATAGAAACATTACGTATGAAGAAAGACAAGCCCTATGCAACTTACAACAAAATGAGAATGTGGTAATCAAACCAGCAGACACAGGAGGTACTATAGTGGTTATGGATACTAATTGGTATAAGAAGAAAATGACCACCATGTTACAAGATGAAAAGACATACCATAGAGTTACACCAATCCAGTTAAATCGAACTATACAAAAAGTGCCTTTCTTACTTCATGATATGTTGACTGAAGGCCAAGTAGATCTGGAACTTTACAATTTTTTGAACATCACAAAATCCACTGTTCCCAATATTAATGGACTTCCTAAGATTCATAAGGACCTTCATAACCATCCACTGCAGCCTATAGTAGCAGGACAAGGGTGGGTGACAGAAACAATGTCACTATTTGTGGAGAAAAAATTGAGAACTATTTTAAAATATTTTGATACAGTTCTGCAGGATACTGATGACTTCTTAAGAAAGATATATCAAACCATGAATAACATTACGTATTATGACTACCTACTTGTGACTACCCTGGATGCGTATAGTTTATTCACTTCCATTCCCAACGAAGCAGGCGCAGAAGCTGTAAGAAAGATATTAAGCCATAAAAAAAACTATTAATGAAACCAATAGGATTTGTGCTTTATTAGATTTAATACTGGAAAATAATTATTTTGTGTATGGTACATCAATCTATTGGCAAAAATGGGGGGGTAGCCATGGGCACCCCTTGTGCAAACAGCTACTCAAATCTTGTGCTTGCAGACTGGGAATTGGAGCATGTATTGAACTCAAATAATCCATGGCATAAATGCATCAAATTTTATGGTCGATTTGTGGATGATCTTTTAATTTTATGGGAAGGAACCGTAGCACAATTTGAATCATTCCATCAATATCTAAACCGGACTACTACTTTTCTAAGCTTTACAGCAGAACACTCTCATAATCAAGTTGCATTTTTGGATGTGACTGTTATTCTTAACGAAAACATGTTGGAAACCGAATTACACCGAAAAAATACATGGAAAAATAATTACTTGTTGAAAAGCAGCATGCATCCTAAACATGTCACTAAAAATATTATGCGAAATGAAACACAAAGAATACATAAAAGATGTAGCAAAGATGAGACAAGAGAAAAGAAAATTTTGTTTCTACAACAAAACCTAATAAAGAAAGGCTATAATGAAAAAGATGTGAATGTTCAAGAAGTTATCCCAAAGAAAAACAAGACAGAAGACAGAACCACCAGAGTGATGTTAACTTACAGCACAGACAACACACCAGTTAAATCCATAATAAGGCAGTTTTGGCCAATCCTCACCCAGGATGCCAAGCTAAAAGACATTGTAGGTGAAACACCATGCTTTGGCTACAAGAATAAGAAAATTTTAAAGAGGTTACTTTGCACAAAGGATGGGTTTAGCAAACATAAAATTGTTGGACATAAAGGCACGTTCAAGTGTGGCCACTGCACAGCATGCCCACTGATTGACTGTAATAATGAATTTGAACATCCAAGGACAAAGAAGAAATACACCTTTAATGTCAAAGCCACTTGTATAACTCCCAATGTGGTGTACATGGCTACCTGTAAACTATGCCCTGCATTCTATGTAGGAAAAACTAATCGCATAAAATATGTCCCCAATTACCTCTTTCTTCCACATCACATCTCCAACATTTGCTGTCTACCTGAGGAAAAATTCAGGAAAAATAATCGCATTTTGAGACATCAAAGAGACATTACCAATAAAGATCCACATAATGCTTTAGCAACGCATGCTGAAAGAAATGTCGGTCATTCTTTCACTTATAAGGTGATAGAGAATGTATATAGTGGAATAAGGAAAGGCAACATTGAAAATATTACTGAATGCAGGGAGAGTAAGTGAATTGTGAACCTCCGTGCTGATATTGAGCCAGGCTTGAATAACATCATCCCACTGAAACGTATACTAAAAGCTAGAAGACCAACTATCAGTTAACATGGAGGTGTGTCTGGCTTAATAATTCATGACTGGTCACACCCCTCAAAAGCAAAAGGTATAGGAAATGGAACACCCCCAGCTGAGAAGAAAGAGGATTGGTGCGTTTAAACAGCTGATTGACAGTGTGATGATTGAATGATTGTCTCAACAGTAAAGGAAGCAAACACTATAAAAAGGAACTTCCAGTCCCAATCTCTACGATCTGAAGAAGATACCGAAAGCGCTTATCGTTTGGAATACATAGGGACTGTTTTATTCTACATTAAGATTTTAACTTGACATGAAGATTTTAACTTTTCCTACAATAAAAGGATTTTAACTGCCATTAAAGCTAGAAGCCTTTATTTGATCTGTTAGACTGGTTAAGCTGTTATCACAGTTCATCACAGTCACATAGCAGCTACTACATCTTCAGTGTGGATACTTTGTATATCAGACCAAAAAGATTGGATACTTTGAAGCCATCATAAGACTGGAAAATTTGGAGCCATCATTTCGCTATGGTATAACTGCATTCACATGAATATCTTGTAAATGCATTTAATTTAAGTACTGGAAATGTATGCAAGTTTTTTGCTATATATGTTGCACTTTTAAGTTTTATATCATTTAACCACACTACCTATTCTCCAAGAGAACTTTACTTCATTGGCCATTGTTGTACAGCATTTCATTTTGAATACTGGTTTCACTTGTTACTGATAGCTGTACTTTAACATTAGGAGGTACCCTTTCTTTATTGTATATTTCGTAAAACCTCACTCCTCTACCAAAACATTATTCTGCATGTATTGTTCCCACAATTTTCATTTTTTCTAAGTAATTTGCTTCTAACCTTTGCTAAAGATCCCGATTCCATTTTTATCTCTGTTATAATATTCAACACATCAAATACAGATGGTATAAACTTTGATTTCCATTTTCTAGTAATTGCTTTTTTTTGGCAGCAACCAGAAATAAACATAACAAGGACTTACTATCCCTAGACAATTTAGATGCTGTATCCCGGTTCAAAAAAGTGTTTCTTTAGTTACACCCATGTGCTCATTAAATATTTCTGGCAGAGTACTCTGCAGAAAATTTTATAAGTCTGCCAGCTCATTCATTACACCGTAAAGACATATATTCCCAGTTGCCTCTTTCTTCCCAATCACACCTCCAACATTTGCCACCTAACTGAAGAAAATTTGTTTTGAGTCTGCTTGGGGTATAAAAATACCTATGAAAACACTTCCAAGTCAGATTCCTAAATCTTCTAGATTTTGTTGCATATTTGAGATGTACGCATATGTCCTTACATTTTTCCTTGTAAATTGTTGCTCTAGTGTCTCTTCCCAATCTTTTCTAACCTCCTTAAATTGATTCCTATAGTTATTGTGCAATATTTTATACATGATACTAATGTTTTTAACAGCAGTTTCTGTTCTAGATTAAACTGAAAACTCCTTTCACCTAGGATTCCCGTATCCATTTTTCTTTGCCTATACTCTGATATCAAACTCTGATAGGGAAGGCAGCCTCTAGGCTGCATTCCAAATGTCTTCTTGGTCTCTTCCCATTCTATTACCTTTTCCTATCAGGGTATTTGGTCCCAGTACCTTGGTTCCTTTGCCAGTTTTCTCCAGTTAATTCCAGGCCATTCTTGCTTATTCTCTGCAGCCCTAATTGCAGTCACCCTTAGCAGCAAAATCTCCTTTCTCCATTGGTTTAGTTTTTAGAATACTTTCTGCTACTTTATGAATATAATATTCTGTATAGCTGTTGTCATTCTTCTTAAGGATCTGCATCCAAAATCCACTTCTCTCTCTCTCTCCTTTGTTGAATCCTCCTCCCCCTTCTTCTTCTACACCGCTTTCCACATTAAATTATAGCTTTCTGCTTGTGTTATAAATATATCAGCCTTCACTATGTACCACTAAAAAACCCCTTTAAATCAGGTAATCATATATCACCTTGTTCTACTGGAAGGATCAGCTTACACCACGTGACCTTTGCTCTTTTCCCATGCCAGATAAAATCCTTCAACTTTTTATTAATTACTGTCCACAACTTCTCCTCTGGTTTACAAAAATATGCTTGTCCTATATATAAACCTAAAGGGGTCTAAAAACATTTTCACTGGTTATATCTTGCTATCCACATCCAAAAACAAGAGCTTCCAGTTTCTCAGTTTTAGTATCATCTTCTGTTTAGTCTCTTCCCACGTATCCTTAGCTGCCATAACAGAATTATTTTTAGTTCATACTCCTAAATACTACCTTTTTATATATACCTTTCTTACAACACAACACAGTTACGTTCAGCAGATTGGTTGAGAAAGAACAACTTTACATTCTCAGACAATATTAATAGTGAAATACACACAATTTATAACACTAAATTAATTAATTTATATTTGGCAAACCAGACTGACCATTTGGCCTTAACTTTCTCCAACAAATATTTATTCTTTGAGACTTCCAGGTTAGCTAACTGACATTTCTTCAACAAAATCTTGTTTATAAAGTAAGTTTTCTGTCTTAACTCAGACATTTCTTCAACAAAATCTTGTTTATGTAGTAAGTTTTTAGTCTTCCACTTCTTAGTAGTACATTTTTCATCCACTATTATCGTTAAGTTTAACAATCTAGAGTGGGAGGAGCCAAATTTGAAGCTATTAGTGTCTCCCATGAAATATAAACCTTTTGTTAACTTTATACAAGATGGCCAAAGCTCATTCAGTAGTTCTTGCAAAGTATTTTTAAAGCTACTTAATTGAGAACTTTCTCAGAAAATATGCATACAATCTCCTAAACTCTCTAGGTGACATCTCTAGCAGTATGAGACACATTTGGGCATATCCTACTTAGTCTGTTGTGGGAATAGAAGTATTTGAATTGACACTTCCGGCCAAAAAATCTATACCGTTTAGACTTAAAAGCATATCTGGATATCGGCATCATTCCTCCCATTTTTGGGATCTATTTGTATACTCAGCTGTCTCTCCCACTGCAGTTTAAACGTATTTACAACACTACTTCTTGGCATTTTCATAATACTGTAAATTCTGCCTATTGTGCATTTAAATGACTCTCTGCCTGTCTCTCTGATAATAACCACTCTATCCACTTTGCTCTGTCCAGGGAGGAAACCTTCGATATCTTGATTTGATGCATCCTAGTGACAGACTTTCATACTGTATTGTACTGGCTTACATAGGTGACAACAGTCTTTAATGGTTTCCTGTGCTATTACTTCCCTGTTCTCAATCAACCTTTCCCAGTATTGCAGATTCTTGCATCTCCCTAGGAACCTGGAGATCGATGCTGCCCAGGGACCCCAATTTTAGCTATCCTTAATGGGTAGAATTTCCTTCATCCAGTTTACCATTTTAGTTTTCTTAAAGCCTTACCTGACATCTTTAATCAAACAGTTAAACATTTGGGGACAGTTTTGTCCATGCATTCCTGCTCTTGATACAAGTTTATCATATACATATAATGGGGTGGGTAAATGGGAATATATCATATCTCATCATTGCTCCTGCTTCTGCGGATTTCTCATTTCTCCAAACATTTTTCCTCATGCTACATGTGTATATGTCTCAAAGTCGAATAAGCCCAGCTCCACACATCCTGATGGGATTGTAAGATAACCCCAACATACGCTAGAACACTCACCTGCCCAAACAAAGATGGTCAACAATACCTTAAGGGATTTCCAGTACATCTATGGTGAGGAAATACGGATGGCCTGTGATACATAAAGAATCTGTGGCAAAACACATGACATTGTGGCCGTAATCCTCTGTGGCATATCACTACAGAGATGCCTCCAAGTAGTGACATATTTTTTAATTTTATTGCATGCCTTATTATATGTGTGACTGTCACACCCTCATGTATTGTGGCCTCCATATGAACCCCCCCCCAGGTAATCCACTGTTCTCTGTTTAGCAAGACACAGGAAAATGTTGGCTAGTTCTGTCAAAAGGGAAGGGAATAGTGAATTTTTATTGCTTTTGTTTTTTCATTATTTATTTTTTTACCCTGAGACTGACCCAAAGTGCTTCAGTTCCCAAATCACTAACTTAAGCTGATTATCAGGATCAAATATTCTAGTATGTTGTCTGCAAATAAGGTTAATTTATGCTCTGTGGCAGTAACTTTGATGTCTCTTAACAGGACTGTCACAGCCTGTGTGCTACTGGCAAACGGCAGTCTTGTCCCTTGTTTAATTTCAAAAGGCACAGACAATGATTTATTAAGAAAAATGCAAGCTGTGGATCCATTACATAGTGATCTGAGTGCATCTATAAATTCTCTGGGGAAGTCTACTATGCCCAATAATTTCCACAGATATTGCCAATTAATTCTATCAAAGGCTTTTTCCACATCAAAGCTCACTACCAGTAGCGGACTATGATAGAGGTTAGCTTGGTCCGCAATCAATAGCGTTTTAATAACATTATCACATACGCTTCTTCCATGCACAACCATAGCGTTTTAATAACATTATCACATATGCTTCTTCCATGCACAAAACCAGCCTGATCTAAATGTATCAATTTAGGTAATATAGCAGCTACTCTGTGGGCTAAGACTGATGCAAATATTTTTATTTTGTAATCATATTTCAATACTGATATTGGGTGATGTGAACTGGGGAGGGATGGATCTTTGCCCAGCTTCAAAATGAGGAAACCAGTGATGATTTCCAGTCTATGAGCGGTGGTTCACCTTTGAAAATAGCATTATAGAGGGACGGAAACAGGTGAATAACTTTCCTGCCAGCCCACTTATAAGTTCTGTAGGAATTCCATTCTTACCCTATGGGCTCTGAAACTTCCTCTATAGTAATAGGAGTTATCAAGGAAGGTGCTTCCTCCTTAGTTGCTGCTGCATAATTAATTCTGAGAGATACTCCTCTGTATTGCCTACCCCCTGCCCAATTTCAGTCCTGCCAGAGTATAACTCATTATAATATTCTTTAAATGCATCTAACATGCCCTCCAGAGATTCATGAGATCACATGTCAGAGGGTGCCTAATTTGTCTAACATATCTTTCAACCCCTTGCTGCCTAAGCCTTAAGACTAAATATTTAACTGCTTGCAAGGCAATTTCATTGTTTTTAAGTTTCAACACTTTATTGCTTGTTTTCAGTGATATCTGAACAGGCTATTCAACTCCTGTTTCTTAATCTGTAAGTTTGGTATCACCTCATTACTCCCCTGCTCCATTACTTCCTGTATTTGCAATAACTCATTCTGCAATTTTTGTACTTTGGAATTGTATTTTAATTTATTGGCTTCTATATGTAACACTGCATTACAGAAGACAGTAGTTTTGAAATCTACCCATAGTTGGACCCACTCTTCCCCAGACATTGACTGATTAATTAGAGCAGATTCACTTAGTAATATAAGCTTCTCCCCTATTACTTCCTGATTACACAGGCGCTCTAGCTGAGAATCAAATGGGAGAACCTCTTGCAGTAGAGCACCTGGAGGAAACCCACGAGAATACAGTGAGGACATGCTGACTCCATAAAGAATGCACCTCAGCCAAGAATCAAACTGGGGAACTTGCTGTGAGGTGACAACGCTATGCACTGCAGCACTGCTGGAGTGAAAATATTGGCTCTTCTTTTCAGTCATATGCATTTCTTGGAGGCAGACTACTGATGGCTGAATTTTATATTAAATAACACAATATTGTCCTTTTTTACCTTCCCCCAACAGACCATTAACATTCCATGTCAAAATACTTACTTTAGCCTTTTTTTTTACTAACCTCCAGCATTGTCTTATTTCCATTCCCATTGTCTGGTGTTTCACTTCGGATGTCCCTGATCTAAATCTACTGTCAAACAGGGTTGTCTGAAGTATATTGTAACAACAGTTATGTAACATAACTAACAAATTTAACAAAATTACAAATATTTTAACTGGCATTGAGTCCAGGAGCAACTTGCACTTCATGAAGCCACAGGTCCAAGCTTCAATCTGCTCTAGTGCTGGTGACGTTGGCTACCATCTCATTCAGCCCACATGGACCTCTCACAGTCTCTGCATTCTTGGTACTTCGATCCAAACAATTATCTTTGAAACATTTTATGAAACAGTTTGTTTGACTCATTGCAGTAATTTTTAAGACAGTCCATATCATAGTTATTACTCCACTGATCTCTCGCTTTGCGTACTATTTAAAAGTTCAGTTGCTAAAATATGTGCTTCTTTCTGCCAGGGAAGCATTTCACTTTTAAATAACAGGAAAGGCTGCAGTTGGCACTTCCCAGGTGTATTTGGGGACACAGTTTGAGACCCTCTCTGTGGAAATAACGGTGTCGGAACATCAGTTGTTGAGGACTGTTTCAGTCTTTCCAAAGCCACTTTGGGTGATGAAAAGGAGGCTGAACCTCCTGGCAGGTAAACTTTTAATGCTGCAGGGTAGAGTTGCCTGAAATGCCAGCCATTCAATCTCACCACTTTCATGGCTCGATGAAACTCCAAGGGTTTCTGCCTCATTTCTGTTGAAAAGTCCTGTTCTACATAGATTATGATGTCCCCCACCCTTATCACTTTATCTTTCTGCCACAGCTGGTTCAAAACTTGTTCTTTACTATTATAGTTTAGGAAACATACCAAAATTGATCTCAGCCTTGGTCCTCCATTATAGGTTCATAGGAGGTTACTAGGCTAGCTGCCCTAGAGCCCTTACAAGCATAGCTATGTTAATCCCAAGTTGCCCCATCTTATCTCTTATCAAGTGGACATATTTTGCAGTGCTAGTCTATAGTTAACATTGACTCCCACTGTCCACGAGGGACATGGGTGCCTTTCCCATGTTGAATTTGCCGTCTCCCATCCCTTTGTCCAGATAACGCTTGAATGGGGTCAGTGAGGAGCTCTGCTTCACATGAATTGGAAGTTTGTTCCAGAGGAGTGGCAGTCTCTGGCTGACATATTTGTCTCTCCAGCATGTTCTGTTACTGTCACAGGCTAGGTTAAGATCCCTAGACTGAGTGTCTCTTGTGCCATTAGATTTATGTATGTGAAGCATATCCATCATGGCAGGGTCGGGACTGCCCTGTAGGCCAGCTGCAAGTCTCTTCTCAGCAGCCTATATGATACAGAGTACAGTGACAGGGCTTTTAAGTGTTGGTCATGTTGTTCTATGAGCACATTCCATCACCAGGTTATTCCTATTGATACCAGTCCATTCTGCTACTCTGGTGACCACAGATGCCTCACAGTCAGTACACTCTATACCTTCAGGTACTCCTGCTATCCTGATATTGTTTTGTCACCCTCGGTTTTCCATATCCACAGTCTTGGTTTCCAACTACTCGATCTTAGGGTCTGCAAGGCTTAATGTTTGCTGAAGTTATTGTATACAGTTGGACTGGTCCACCATCTGGTTTGAGTACATTCTAACTGCTGTTTACATTTCTTTCAGTCTATTTTCATTTTTCCCATGAATGTTGCCACCATTGCATTCACTTTTTGGATCTCTACCATTAGTAGATCAATATTCTCACCCATTTCCTCCATTCGTGTTAACTCATCTGTGCTATCAGCTAACGTTCCTGCTTGGTGTAAAGGCTTGTCTTTTAACCCACTTAGAGGGAGACCCTTTGAAATCAGCTCTTTACTTCTTTTCTTTGACACACATTATTTCATTTGGGTTTTATCTGCATTATCTTAACAGGTAAACCAACTTATATTTTCTTTTTATCTGTTTATTTATTAATTTTTGTTGAGGGGTTGTGGAGTTGCACCAGAGAATGACTACATGTTGTAGACATCACCAGAAGTCTCCTTAAATACTTAATTTTATCATGTTCTCATAAATGTGGGTATTGCTAAACCAATTCATGTGCGGATACATAGTTTTACAGCTATAGCCTTTGTTTTATTTTCATTAATTTTATATCTTGAAAAGATCTGAAACTGTCTCACAATGTTCCACAACACTGAAAAGCCCCTTTTTGGTTTTATAAGATCAAAATAATATCATCTGCAAATAAATTCAACTTCTCTTGATTACCATACCAGTTGTATTCTTGAATTTCTGACTTTCTTATTTTCTGTCAATGGCTCTAAATATAAAGCAAATAAAGGGGAAAGAGGATACCCCTCCCTGGTTCCTCTGTTCAGACACAACTTATCAGAGAGAAATCCACTCACTTTAATTTTTGCCTTTGATCCCTCGTACACCTCCTAATTAACTTTATTGTTATATCAGGGAATGCAAATGCTTCCATTGCACTACTCATAAAATCCCTACTTATTCTGTTGACTGCTTTCTCTGGATCAAGAACCACAAACAAAAGCGGCAGTTTCTTGCATTCTGCTTCTCCCTGGATCATCATTGTTCTATTAATGTTGTCAAACGTTTACTTCTCCTAAACAAAACCACATTGATCCATATCTTTCAATTTTGGCAACAACGTTATCATTCTTTTATCTAATATAGACATAAACATGTTATAATCATGGTTTAACGTTTAAATGGGCCTATATGAAGGTAAGTCTGATACGTCTTTAATGTCTTTAGGTATTACAGCCACTTTCTTCAATGGTGTCGCCGCTTCCTTTCCTTTTAAACTACTGTTAATCAAAATCTTCCGGATATTTATCACTTTCTTCCCTCCTAGCTTCCAAACTTCCACAAGATCACCATCTATTCCTGGTGACTTTCCCGCAGATTGATTATACATCACCATTTTCATCGAATCTCCTCCTATCTTAACTGTTAATTGTTGAGCCTCATCTACCTCTAACCTTGCCATACTTAAGCCTTCCATCAATATTTCCATTTGTGCTCTAAGAACTATGCCAACACGGAAATTGAGAAAGGAGATTCTGTTGACAGGGATGACTGCAATTAGGGATATAGACAATAGACAAGAGGGGGCTAGGAATTATTGGAGAAAACTGGCAAAAGGACCAAGGTATTGGGTGCAAATAATTAGAGAAGGGAAGGTAAAAGAGGAGGAAAAGTAATAGAATGAGAAGAGGCCAATAATTTATTTGGACTGCAGGCCAGAGACTGCCTTCCTTATAAAGGGTATATATATATATATATATATATATATATATATATATATATGTCAGGCAAAGAGAAAGCTACTGGGGAATCCTAAGTGAAAGACCAGCACTGGTAGAGTTGTTAGTAAAATCTACAACAGAAGCTGCTGTTAAAAATGAATAACTAGTACAGCATACAGACTATTGCTTGATAACTATAAGAATCAATCACAGAAGGTTAGAAAGGATACTGGGTAAACAATTCACAAAGAAACAATGGGGGAAATATGCATGCCTCCCAACTATGCAACAAAGTATAGAAGATTTAGGATCTTTGCTTGAAAGTGTTTACATAGGTATTTTTATACCCCAAGTAAACTCCAAAGAATTTTTCCTCAGGTAGACAGCAAATGTTGGAGATGTGATGTGGAAGAAAGAGGTAATTGGGGACATATTTTATGGGAGTATAATGAGTTGGCAGACTTTAAAGATTATACTGGGTGAGCAAATTGGAAATTATTTTTTTTGATTAACCCACACAGTAATAAAATAACACTAAAAAACAAAACACAAAAATAGGTTCTTGTAGCTGGAAAGACACCAAGAACACAGCATATAAATGATCAGCTTTTTTTTTTTAGCTATGATACAGAATCGAAATTGCCTAGAATTAGTAAGTCCTTGCTGAGTCTAATTATGGTGGCTGCCAAAAAAGCAAATTACTAGCAAATGGAAATCAAAGTCTAAACCAAGTGTATTAGAAATAGTGAATATAGTAAAAGAGAAAAAAAACAACTGTAATTGGGATCGTTAGAAAAAGGTAGGTGCAAATTGCATAGAAAAAAATGGGAACTGTGGGAATAATGCATGCAGAGGAGGAACAAGGTTTAAAAGAAGGCAGGATATGAATGAGCTATGTAATGTTTGACTGACAATGGCTGGATGGATTATACTTGATGTATAATGTTTGCAACTAAAATTGTCAATACGTTTGTTTTCATTTATATAGATGTATCATTGCCTATGCCATATGTAATAATTTAATAAAGATCTTTCTTGTCTTAAAATATATTTCCATTTGTGCTCTTTATTGATTTCTACACTTCTCTGCTTTATACTAATTTTCATAAAATTTGTGAAATACTTCTAATAATTCTACAAGCTCTCTGGTTCTTCTTCTTGTTATAGGCTCCCTATGATTGTCAGCAACTATAATTTCTGTTACCTGTTTCATTGTGCTAAAAGTGTTTTTTGCTTCAGAGTTATCATAAAAAAAGCAATAGCTTAACAGCAGTCTTTCTAAACTCATGCATGTTATCCTTATTTTATTTATTTTTTAAATATTTGACATTTGTTTACCAGGAAAATTTGAATGGGGTAATATCCCATTTTCAGCTTCACAGATACTCCCTTATTTTCTCTTTAGCACAATGCAGGTGTGCTTCTTCTTGCTCTGTGGAATTCCCCTTACTCTATAATACTTTAAATTTTGTTAGCCCCTCTAAATAATTGTTACTTCTTAACCATATTGCTCTTTCTTTTACTTCTAGCCTATTTTTTAAATTTACTTTCGTTTTACCCCACTCACTAGCTATAACATGTGGGGAAATTTCTGTGATTCTTAATAACTCTGAAATAATTTCCACTGCTCATTCCTTAAAGTCCTCTTTTTAACAGGTAGGTAGGGAAGTGCCAGTGTCTCATTTTCGCTTCATTACCCTGCATTTTTATCTATGTTGCTAATGGCACATATCTGAAATACTTACTGGATGTGTATCGAACCTTTCAATTAAATGCACGTTTCTGTAAAATATAATTTCTGTCTAGACTAGCCCAGTTATTGTGCCTTGGAGAATAATGTGAACATTTTCTACACGTTCCTACTACTGAATTCAAGTCTTCCATACCAAATATCTTCATAAATTTCTTCAGAAATCTACCATTTTGTTATATTTTCCCCTCTAGATACCCAGTACATCCTCACTGTTGCAAATCAAATTCCAGTCCCCAGTTATAAGTAATACTCCCTGCTGAAAGCTTATTATTTCTCCCAATTTTTTCTTAAGCTACACAATAGCATTTTAGGTGGAATATAAATATGTCCTAGCGTAATCCTCTTCCCTTGCCAGTAGCCACTTACTGCCACAAATATACCTTTATTTTTTTTCCCCTCTTCTATGTGATTGATATTTTATAGTCTCACATTTTTCACTCATTTCAGTGTTGCTGATCATCTTCCTGTTCATCTCCATCTCCCACCCCCAGTCTCTAGTTCAAGTCCAAGGTACTCCAGTTGCTTTTAGTCAACTCCTGTGCTTTTTTCTGTCTCTAAAGCATTTCCTTTTGGAACACTGGAAAAGGTTTCAGTAGAAAAGTCTCTCTATGGGCTTTATAATCATAAGAATGAGAAGCAAAGTCCCCTTCTGTTTGAGGGCTCACTTTTTGTTGGACAAACTTTTGTATTTCCTTCTTAACCTTTGATCTTCCAGAAAAAAGATGATTTTGGTGGTGGTTTAGCTTCTGACATTATGAAACATTGATCACATGCCCTTGACCATATAAAGTTTAACATTCCACAACACTGATGTTGTGATAGGGATCCCTGTGACTATACACCTTAGATATTTGTGATCAAACTAATGAATAAATACACAAGTAACTGCCAGAGAGGGCTGTGTCTTCTCCATTCAGTGCTGTCAGAACACACTGTAACTCCCAGCAACTTATTTCTCAACGTCCTACCTCAAGAATCAAAGCAACAGGGAGTTCCAAGATGGCTGCACATTGATCAATGATTGACTTCAGCTTTCCCAGTGTTAAAAAAGAAAACTGAAAGATATAGGCTTGCAATTTTAAAAGTTTTATCAAAATTTGGTTACTGGCTAGTACGTACACTGCCTGGATACCAGCAAAGAAGAAACTTAGACAGCCTGAAAGAAAATCAGATAGAAAAAGTGAAGAAAAAATACTGTTTGGAAAGAATCCTACAGCTGTTCAGCAAAACAGATTTCAAAGCTTCAGCTTTGGAACAAGACATGATTTCCAGTAGTCCTCAGGAAAAAAAAGTCAGTTGTGCTCAGAGCTGATTAAAATAAATGAAACACTAAAAACTAACGTCTTTCGGCTTTTCCCAGTTAGGGGTCGCCACAGCGGAACTCTGGTCCTCTAATGATTGGCAGTGGATTTTTACGGTGCCGAGTTGCCAGCCCAACGCCCAACCTTCAAAGAAGGCACACCCATTCACACACATACCTACCTGCATGTCTTTAAACATCACTCAACTGTGGGGAGGACATGCAGACTCCACACAGAAGGCACTCCAGCTGAGAATCGAACAGGAGAACCTCTTGCTGTGAGGTGACAATGCTAACCACTGCACCACCATGGCAAAACAAAATAAATGAAACACTGAAGCAGCATATCAACTCAAATAGCAAAAGCTGGAAAAAAATCTAACAAGCTTTAAACAGATATTCAGATGAGCTGATAAAATTGCAAAAATATGTGGTCAAATTAATGAAAATGCTGGCTGAGTATTAGACTACTCAAAACGAGAAGTTTTTAAAAAAAATGTAATATTACAAGAAACTGGAAGGAACAGACTGTATTAATTTTATGAAAGCACAAATAAGCAGCTGGACTAGTATTCCAAAGCAGGAGGTGTTAATTGAAAGGGCACATCGTATGTATGCTCTAAACCTGGCCATGAGAAAACAGCCTAGACCTTTACTAATAAAGATGCGATCCTACCTGTAAAAAGAGTTGATTCTTACAAATCTGTGGCAGACAGACAACATACTAAAAGTTTGAGATAGCACAGTGTTTGTGGAAAATAATTATTCACTGCACACCAGGCAAAAGAGAAACACATTTACTCTGGCAATCTCAGAATGCAGACAGGCAGGTGTGAGATTCAAGATGATACATCTAGCTATCCTCAGAATATTCTTTCCTGGAGGGTCAAAGGCATTTTTTGATGCAGAACATGCCAAGAAGAAAACACAAAAATCTGTTAAACAAAAAGTGAACTATCAAACAGAAGGGAATTATGCTTCTTATTTTTCTGATAATAAAACTCAGAGAGAGATTATGGCATTGAAACCATTTCCAGTGTTTCAAAGGAAAATGCCTGTGAAACAAAAAAGTACAGGAGTTGACTAGAACCACTAGGAGTATGTTGGGAATTAACTACTGACTGAATTTGGGAGATGGACATCTACGGAAAGAAAAACAGCAACTTGGAAATTAATTAATAAACGTGGAATTACATAACATCAGTTACATTTGTGAAATATGTCAAAACAAGAAAACCTGGAAATACTGGATTTTTTTGACTTTGTTAAACTTGTAGGGGACTCCAAAGCATATGAGCTACTTCATGTCATTAATCTTTGGAAGAACATTAAGGAGATGTGAGAAAAGGAAGGAAATAAGTAACTGTAAGGGAAACATTTTTCTTATTAACAGTATTTTTATTAAATAAGACGTACTGCATGTTACAAAGTACAACTTTGTAACATTATTTTTGTGTGTAATAGGGATAAGTACAGTAAACAGGTGCCCTTTTTTCCTTCTTTCTTTCTTCTTGTTCAATTTTAAGAAATGCAGGCAGTGCAATGTAAAAAGAGAAGAAAGCCTGAACAAAGCACATGTTATAAGTAAAATGAATACACTTTTTCTTACTTTTGCATAGGGAAATGACTGGATTAATGCCATTGGCTTGATCTAATAAATTTTAAGGGCAAGCAAGTAAACAAAAGAACACTGAATGTAATGAAAAGTTTTCCTCTAGCTAATAAAAGTTCAGTGCAACAACATAAGAACCTTGTAGTGGAAGACAACTGTGTAGCTGGTTCTCATGTTTACATGGAGACAATCTGATAAGGGCAGTAAAAACAGAACATTTCTTTCAATAGATAACAGATAATGTTTTCTGTGAGCATTCAAGTTGTTTTCTACATCTGGAAGATGAATAAAGATAAGTAGAAGTACAAGCTGTACCATGTGTCTTAGTATGGGTAATCTTCATTACTACTCATTTCAAGCCTGTGAGTAAGTCCATTGATCTGGGATGACTGTTCCTATTAAGAGAGTTAAACTTCATCATTTGAAGACGTACACAATTTTGTATTTTTCTATTAAGTTAATAGGTTATGGGGGTATTTTTTTGTTTGAGTTCATTAAAACGAAAAGTCATGTAAAATGTGACATAAGTTCAAATGGATATGACAAGAAACAAATGTATAAAAGATCAAGCTGCCAAACATTAGTCTATACGTGTAACACAAAAGCTGAAACTAGAAAATAAAAAAGCTGTCATCCATAACAGGTAGGACTAATAACTTCTTGTCATAATAACATTTTCCAAATTATCTTTAAATTTGAATGGGTCTCTCAGATATATATATATATATATATATATATAAAAGAAAGAGTAGTGAACTATATTTAAAAATGCAGACTGCAAATAGCTATTCTACGAGGCACATTTGGAAAGAAATGAGCATGTGAACTTTTTGTAAACACTTATTTATTTATTGTATTTTACATTTGTTGACTGGGATAGTCCGACTGGATACATGTCCATTTTCAGCGGAGGCCCAGGGATAAAAGCTCCACAGATTAAAAACACACAAGTATTAGATTTCCACATAGCAAGCAAGTATTCATAGGAAAACACATGATTTAACAAGATTCCATAGTTTTAAAGTTACAAAGTACAATATTCATTGGTAGTCAGAAGTTTTAACAAAATTCCATAGTTTAAAGTTAGAGTAAAGTAGTACTTAGAATGTACTGGTTTCCAGTAATAACATTGATTGAGACAAATTTAAGTAAGGGCGGGTTGGGAGAGGATGTTCAGGTTAGTTTTGTGAGAAGCGGTTGAGTTTGAAGTTGTAATGTGTATAATTGTGGACTGTTGGCATGGGTGTTTGCAGGTGAGGCACTATACGGAGGAGTCACAATTCTTCTTCAAGGGATAGAGGTAAAAGGGAGCACAAGAGTGGTTCAGAGGGTGTGTATGATATGGGTCAAGCTGGTGGGTAGCAAGGGCATATCCATGTGAGGTTTAGGTGTTCTTTTAGCAGTTTTCTGAATGCAACCATTGAGTTGGCTGAGGTAATGGCAGAAAGTAATAGTTCCAAAGTTTACCTATGTAGTCAGGGAAGAGGGAGTCACTTGCTGTGTTATTGCTTTTGGTCACCTTAATTAGTCTTTTATCACAAGAGTGAAGTTGTCTGGTATTAGTTCGTAGTTTAAATAGATTAGATAGTGCTGGGGGGTTTCAGGAAGTAGTAGGAGTTTATGGGCGAAAGAAAGCTGATGGAATGAGAGGAGATTTGGGAATTCAAGCCAATAATTAGATTTTTACTGAATTATCACTTGGGACATAGTCAAATTTACATTTATACAAAAGTAATCAAACTGTATTAATGAATTAACATATCAAACATTATACTTTACATATATTGCTAGATATCATATAACCAAAGCAACATTACACAAGTTGATTCCTGCCCCTTTTTTAAACATGAAACATCTTCATTATACCATCACTTACAACATAAGCAATCATACAGTTACATAAATGAAAACTAGCCACACTGACACAATTGTAGTTGCAAGCATTTTATATTACAAATCATACTGACACACTCCCATTTGCAAACATTATACATCACTTATAATCTACCCAATCATTTTCAGTCAAACATTACATACCTCATTTAAGTCCAGCCTTCTTTTAAACCTCATTCCTCCCCTATATGTACTTTTCCCACAATTCCATTTTTTCCTATATAGTTTGCTCCTATCCTTTTCTAAAGATCTCAATTTCAGTTGTTTATCTCTGTTACTATATTCACTACTTCTAATATAGTTGGTTTAGATTTTGATTTCCATTTTCTAGTAATTGCTTTTTTGGCAGCCACCATTATTAGACACAGTAAGGCCTTACCATGTTTAGACAATTCCGATTCTATATCATACCTCAGAAGAATCATCTCCCTTGTCACATCAATCTGCCCACCCAGCATCTCCGACAGTGCATCCTGCAGGGAATCCTTAAAGTCCGCCAACCCATTGCACTCCCAGAAAATATGTTCCCAAGTACCTCTTATTTCCTGGTCATACCTCCAACATTTGCTGTGTACATGACGAAAAATTCTCTGAAGTCTACTTGGGGTATAAAAATATCTATGTAAACATTTCCAAGCAAAAATCCTAAATCTTCTTGTTTTTGTTGAATATTGCTTATCCAATCTCTCTATGAGCATTTGAATTTGATAAAGAAAGGATTTCAGGATGGTTATTCAGCGGAATACCTGGGACAAAGGAAAAGGGGAGTACTTATATTAATTGCAAGAGGAGCTCCATATTGACAGAAGAGGGAAAAGATAATAATGACAGATTTATGGTAGTAAAGGGCTACTGGCAAGGGAGGAATGGCATGTATTTATATTCCACCTAAAACTGCTACAGTGGAGCTTAAGAAAAGTTTGGGAGAAATAATCAGCTTTCAGCAGGGAATACTGCTTATACATGGGGACTGGAATTTGATTTGCAACAGTAAGGGTGTATCTAGGGCCTACAAGGGAAAATATAACAAAAGACGCAGATACTTGAAGATATTTATGAAAATATTTGGTATGGAAGATGTGAATTCAGTAGCAGGAGTTCAAAGATAACTTACATATTATTCCCCAAGATACAAAAACTGGGATAAGCTAGACACAAATTATATTACATAGGAATATGTGGATTTAATGGAAAGTTTTGATATACATCTAATAACTATTTCAGATCATGCATCAATAATAACTAAAATAAAAATGCAGGGTGAAGAAATAAAAATGAGACATTGATGCTTCCTCACCTGTTAAACAGAGATGAATTTAAGAAATGGGTAGTGGAAATTATTTGGGAGTTATTAGAGACGATAGAAATTTCTTCAGAAAATATAGCTAGGGAGTGGGCTAAAATCAGAGCTGAGTTTAAAAACAGGGTGGAAATAAAAGAAAAGGAAATATGGTTAAGAAGTAACAATAATCATTTAGAGGTCCTGGCAAAGGTTAAAATATTACAGAATGAGTGAATTTCACAAAAGAATAAGAGGCTCAATTGCTGAGTACTAAACAGAAGATAAGAGACTACCTGTTAATATGCATGACTCTAGAAAGACTGCTGTTAAGCAACTCTTTTTGATAACTCCAGAGCACAAAAGCTTTGTAGCACAATGGTTCGGGCAACAGAAAGCAGAAAGGGGTTTTGCCAAGCTTAGGGAGCCTATAACAAGTAAAATAACCAGAGATCTTGTAGAGGTGTTAGAAATATTTCTGAAATTTTATGAAAATCTGTATAAAGCAGAAAAATGCGGAAATCAAGAAAAAGTACAAATGGAAATCTTTATAGAAAAACTAAATATGCCAAGGTTAGAGGTAGATGAGGCTCAATTACTAACAGTTAAGACAGGAGGAGATAAGATAAAAATAGTGATGCATAACCAATCTACAGAAATTTCTCCAGGAATAGATGCAACTCTTGTGGATGTTTGGAAGCTAGGAGGGAAGAAAGTGATTAAGATCTAAAAGGTTTTGTTTAAACATATTTTTAAAGGAGAAGCACCAACATCCATGAAGAAAGCTGCAGTGGCTGTTAATACCTAAAGATGGTAAAGACCCATCATATTCAGCTTCATGAAAGCCCATTTTGATTCTATACCATGATTATAAAGTGTTTATGATTATAATGGATAAAAGAATGGTAAGGTTGATGCCAAAATTGACACATATGGATCAATGTGGTTTTGCGGAGTAGAGGCAAACCTTGGACAACATTAATAAAACAATGATGATCCAGAGGGAATGTAAAAATGGTTTACTATCAAATTGGTGATCGGACTCTGTGTGATTCACAGTAGTCCAAATCAACCCATTTGGTAGACTCGGAAGATCGAATAACAAAAATGTAGAAATGTACAACAACGAATGCAATACAGCATTCGCTGTTGTGCATTTCTACATTTTCATGCAGATCTCACTATAGTGGGGATTGGAAAATGTACCCTTTCCCTCATTATAGTGCGATATATACATCTAAGTATCAGGGGGTGTGGGGGGTGCAGGGAGCCCTTCCACCCTGCAAACACATTCTTAACTGTGCAACGCACAGTAATTCCCTTTGCGGAAGTGTGGTGAATGTTCAAATTACGTCAAATTTGAACATTCACCACTTCCACGTTCGACATTTCTGTTGTTCGCTGCAGTGGATTTTCGTTTTTATGATTTGTAGAAACAATAATTCGCTTGCAGTGAAAATGACAAAATGGTAGTAAACCGTAAAAACTACCACTGTTTGTGGTTGACATTGATGCAAAGAAAGCATTCAACACAGTAAACTGGGATTTTATGAGTAATGGAAGCATTTGCATTCCCTAACAGAATTATAAAGTTGAGTAGAGGGCTCTATAAGGGATCAAAGCAAAATTTAAAGTGGGGGTTCCTCTCTAAGTATTGTTTGAGCAGAGGAATCAGGTCAGAGTGTCCTCCTTCCCCTTTGTTATTTATGTTATATTTAGAACCACTGACAAGGAAAATAAGAGACTCAGAAATTCAAAGATATAATTGGTATGGTCATCAAGAAAAGATGGCTTTATTTGCAGATGATTTTATTTTGTACCTGATAAAACCAGAAAAGGGAATTTTAGTGCTGTGGAACATTCAGAGAGAGTTTCAGGATACAAAATTAATGAAGATAAAATGAAGGCAATAACTGTAAACTCTGTTCCCACACACACATTGGTTCAGCAATACCCATATTTATGGGGACATGACAAAAATGAAGTACTTAGGAGTATGGGTTAAAATGGATTCTGTTATGGCAGCTAAGTATATGTGGGAAGAGACCAAACAAAAGATAATACAAAAACTGAGAAGTTGGAAGCTCTGCTTTATGGATATGGACAGCATGACACAAGCAGTGAAGATGTTTTTAGTCACTTTACTTTTATACACAGGTCAGGCATATTGATATCAACCAGAGGAGAAGCTGTGGATAGCAAATAATAAAGAGTTGAAGGATTTTATGTGGGAGGGGAAGAGATCAAGAGTCAAGTGGGATAAGTTGATGCTTCCAATAGAACTAGGTGGTTTTGGATGACCTGATTTGAAGGGGTATTTCAACGCTACACAGTTATGGCTCCAATACGTAGCACAAGCAGAAAACCACAATTCAAAGTGGAAAGGGATGATGATGAAACAGGGGGCTCAGCAAACAAGGAAAGACTGGCATTTTGGAAGCAGATCTTTATGGAGAGTAACAATAACTATACAGAATATTATATTCATAAAGTAGCAGAAAGTATTCTAAGAACTTAGCCAACATGGGAATGGAGAAAGGACATTCTGCAATAGGGATGACTGCAATTAGGGGTACAGAGAATAGGCAAGAGGGAGCTGGAATTTACTGGAGAAAATTGGCAAAGGAACTAAGGAACTGAGAGGAAATAATTAGATAGGGAAAAGTAACAGAAAGGGAAAAGGCCAAGAATTCATTTGGACTGCGAGCTAGAGATTGCATTCCTTATCCAGGACTGATATTAGAGTATAGGTAAAGAGAAAGGAATAGGGGGATCCTAAACGAAAGACTAAAATTCTATAGTTGTTATTACAATCTAGAACAGGAGCTGCTGTTAAAACATGGACAATTAGTACAGCATATAAAATATTGCATGACAACTATAGGAATCAATCAGAGGAGGTTAGAAAGGATTGAAAAGAGAGATTAGATAAGCAGTTCATAACAACAATGGGAAGACACTATGTGTGTATGTATGTGTGTGTGTATATGTATGTATGTATATATATATATATATATATATATATATATATATATATATATATATAGATAGATAGCTCCAAAATATTCAAAGAAAAGTCTAGAAGATTTTTATGCCCCTAGTGGACTCCAAAGAATTGTTTCCTCATGTATATGTTGGAGGTGTGACGGGGAAGAAAAAGGTAAATGGGAACATATTTTTGGAAGTGTAATGAGTTGGCAGACTCTAAAACTTCCCTGGAGGCTACTCTCTTAGAAATACTGGTTGAGCAAATTGGTGTAACTAAAGAATTCATTTTTTTGAACTGTGATACAGAACCAAAATTGCCTACACATATTAAGGCTTTTGTTGAGTTTAATTCTGGTGACAGCCAAAAAAGCAATTACTAGAAAATGGAAATCAAAGTCTAAAACAATTGTACTACAAGTAATGCAGTAAAGATAAAATAACTGCAAGTAGGATCTTTAGAAAGGGGTAAGAGCAAATTACATAGGGAAAATGGGAATTATGGGAAGAATACATGCAGAATAATGTTTTGGAAGAGGAATAAGGTTTAAGGGAACCTAGGATTTGAATGAGTTATGCAATGTTTAACTAACAATGACTGTACAGCTTATACATGATGTATAATATTTGCAACTGAAAATATATCCATATGGTTTGTTTTTATTTATATAAATGTATGATTGCTTATGTCACAAGTGATTATTCAATAAATATGTACATTGTTAAAAAAAAGACTGAACTGTTAGGCAGAAATCTTTCCATTAAACCAACATACACCATAAGAAAGCAATATAAACAATTCACACTTAAAGGACTGAAAATTAGGCGATCGTAAACAAATATGCAGTCACTACCACACATCCGTTCAAAAGAAAATTTTCTAATAGGGTAAATGTCTATAATGGCAGAAGATGTACAATAACTCTTGCATATTTCATAGATTTTGTAATTATTCTAAGGCTACTCTTATGACCATTTAAATCTTGTCAGTCCCCTACCTAAGGCTGCACCACTTTTTTTTTTTCAAGAGGGTCATATATCAGTCAATCCTGGAATAAATTTGTGAATCCCCACCCACACATCCAGTTTACATTTGAAAGAAGACAGTGAATCACACTGCTTAACAAGGAAGGTGAGTTTATTACAGTGGTCTGGAAGGCACTATGATTTAATTTATCTGTTGGTAAAGACTTAGGTTTTTGGTTCTACTACTGGTGGAGCCAATGCACCTGCTGAAACACAGGAGGTCCAAGAAAATTGGATCTCTTATGGTGGAGTAAGCAAGACAGAAACTTTCCCTGAAAAGCATATAAAACACTGAATAAAAGGAATAGAGCTTTCAGCTTTTCTCAACAGCTCAGGGAATTCAGGCCTATAATCTTTCTGATTAGGAACTTTTGGGGGTTTTTCTAAATGTCTGATATGTTTTAGGGAGATACATAACAAAGGGGACATTGTCTACAATAAATGGTCAAATCAATGCTGAGTAAAGGGGAGAATATATCACTTTAGGCCTTGAAAATGCTCCTTCTGTAATTAGACATTATAAATAAAAGGATTTCCTGCCAACCACTGTCACACAATGGTCAAAACAGAGGGCGTCATCAACCCAATTTCCTAGGTCCTTGACTACATTTTCATTCTGAAGTGGTGTGTTTTCTATATAGTATGACGCATGTGGAGGGGATGTCTGCCAAATGTGACAATATCATACTTTTTAGCATTTAGTTTGAGATAAGTTTTAGTACTCCAAGACTTTACCAGGGTTAGTTCATGCTGGTGGGTTTGAGTATCAACTCTTCCCAGTATGCAGATGTCAGCAAACGTGGTAAACCATAGGTTTTGGCACTCTCTGCTTGGAGAGTTGAGAACTAAATGCCAAAAAGGAGGGGTCCCAGCACACAGAGATTAAGCTTTCATACATTCTGATGAGACTTCTGTGTCTTGCACTGTGTGGGTTCTGTTTTTCAGCCAGTTTGCTATCCATCTTACTATATATAGTTCAATTTTTTAATGCATTTAGCTTCTCTATGATGCCAGCATGGGGAATGGTGGTGAAGACCGTGGCCAGGTCAAGATACACTGTGCATACTGCATGGCCACTGCCTGCAGACTCTGTTACCATTTTGAAGATTATTTTTTTTTAATAATTAATTTCAGCAGACAAGCTCTACCCTTCAGAACGTCAAACTGTTGGGGGTCAAGTCAAATAAGATTCTTGATATCGTAGCTACTTAGGTCAATTATAACATGTCCTATGGCTTTGCAGATGAGGCAGATAACACTGATAGGAATGCAATCAAATGGGTTGGTAGTGAGGCCACCCTTGTGCAGGGGCATCTCAAATGCAGTGACACTTGAAGGGACAATACATGTGGCATCTCAGAATAAATCTAACAGTTTTCTGAGTCAGAAGGTAAACAACATGTGAGCTGCACTTAAGTCTTATAACACCTGCAGTAGGCAAACTGAAAATATGATTTAATCTGCAATGTTTTTTCTCCTGTGCCATGAGAAAGTTGCATGAATATGTAACTGTTTTCTATGAAATGTACATTAAAATGTAGGGAGTTTGTAAGTCAAGTTAGAAACTGCAATCTTCTAGAAAATAAAGCAATTATACAAAGGATAGGACATACAAAGTGGATGTGACAACCAGAAACTGCAACTCTCCTGTTCTTTCATTTCAGAATATGTGACTGTTCTTAACTCATGAAGCTAAAGAGCGTTAAAAGAACTAGAAGAAATTTCTTTTGATTAGATAATCAGCCAATAAAAAGAAAATAAACTCAGTGCATGTAAATGAGAAACCCTGCCTAATTGCATTTGTGGCTTCTGTATGAACATATTTAAACCAAATTGCTGAAGCAATATCAGAAGAAAAGAGAACCTGGAGGTTGTGACCTGAGAGTTTTTGCACCATGTACTTGTTGCTGTCTGTAATATCTGGACATTCAGAAAAGTTTAGCTTACAGCACAGTAATTCTTTCACTTAATAGTAGCTAGAAAAAGTCTGGCTATAGGCAAAAGGTCTTTCCTTTTTATAATCTATTTGTTCAAAATAATTATTTTCTGTTTCCCTGTGCAAGTCCATATTTCTAATTAACTGTTAACTGTAAAGGTTAACTCATTCTTTCTTAACAATTTTAATTTATTCACTTCTAAAAGCTTGCGGTTGGTCATTAATAAGCAAATAAATACTTATCGATTAACTGATAAGATGGTATTTATTGCTAAATGGTTACAAGCTGCTGGCATCCACCTCTAACTGGTCTGACTGCTCACTTATACCCTACAAATTCTGTTTACAATTGCACTATTAATAAGACAGAAACAATAACTATGAAGTCCACAGCCAGGTAATCCCAAGGTAGAAGAAGTTAAAGTGTGTGTATGTTTGTGTCTATAAGCCTTTGTTCAAAATATAGCTACTGTGTACAAATAAGAAAAGGATGTTGCTCAGAAAACCAGAGATGAAGTGGTAAGAAAGATGTTTGGGCAGCTAAGTAAAAGTTTCTGCTTGATGGGGTATTTAATGAGAAGTATATTTGTGGGTGTGGGTGGTATAGCCCCATACTCAGGGAAAAGTGCTTATTTCCTGCATGCTCTTGTGTCCAAGCAGCACTTAAGAATCTGTTTAATGATTCATATTGGTGTGCTATCAAGTAGTGTAACTCAAGAGACCGAAACCCGATGGTCATCAGACATAATATTTTAGATGAAAGATAATTAGTTGACAGGCAGTGGAGCAGATCCAAGGGTCATAACTCCAGTGGCATTGGTGAAATTCATACCCCCCTCTGTTTGTCTCCATATTTTTACAGTATTAATGCAACATTCAGTTTTCATGAAGTGTAATATTAATAACAGAAACATCATATTTCCAGTGCCAAGCTAACAGCTATTTTTTTTTTTTTTTGCATATTCTTTTTCTTCCCTGTGGCCTGCCAGCCATCGGCCTTTTTGTGATTAACTGGTTCATTCATTCACCCTATAGGGTGACAGCCAACTCATTAGTTCCTCGATGGGTAACAGCCAATCATGAAAAGCCATCAAGGCGTACTCTACCCACAGTCCTGTTGACAGCCAATGGAACAGTCCTACATTGTCAGATACCATACTCAGCACAAGAAGCTGTAGTAATTGGTCATTTTGGACCATTTCTAGATCTTTTGAAGTTCCCTGGTTAAAATCTGCCTCTGGCATTTTTTTGAAGCCATATTGCTCAGACACAGCTCCATGTGGTCCTGTTGAGTCTTCCTGGCTACAGAGAACTGAAAAAAAGCGACTGCTTTCCTGATTAAGTATCCTGCTGTTTTTTATATTTGTTTTACCTTCTACTGCTTACCTAGAGCAAGCTTTAACTGTTTTCATAGTTATTTACTGCATTTTTTATTATCTGCACTTAAAAGTACATTTTAGTTGAAATGAGTCTAATTCAAGTCGAAAAGTGTTTGTTTGCTGTTTAATTTAGTTGTTTGGCTGCCCACTAAAGTGTGCTAGCCTGTAGTACTGACTTATTGCCTTTTCTGCATTTAGCGCGGAGTTGCCACTAGAGCACCATCGGGCAGCGCCGGTTAAACTATTTCTGGCTCCGTAAAGTCTGCTCTTCATTTTTTCCCTTAGAACTGCTCTACTTGTAATCTAAACAGTCTATTCTCTATCTGTAAAGCTCAGCACTTGTTCCTAAAGCATTTTTTGTCAGGTAAAGCACTTCTATATTATACAAAGTACTTCACTAGCTTAAAACCCCCTTGAGTACCCACTTCCCTATAGGTCCTTTCTGACTCAGTTACACAGCAAACTTTTTCATTTCTTCTAGCATGTCAAAGGGTCAGTTGCTAGCGTCCTCTCCTGCTCAGCTGGTGAATCTGGGAATATTGAGGCAATGTTACAATTGCCTCATGTACACAGACAAACCTCTCCTCCTCCCACAAAACACAAATACATGCGAGAGATGCAACTATATAGCCAAACTGGAGGCTGAGCTCTCTCAACTCAGGACTGGTAAAACCAGACAGGAGGAGAAGGTAACCACACACACCATAAACCCAGTCTCACATAGAACTATCACAACTACAAATCAAACACATAAACACACAAAGACATACTCAGAGGCACTGATCAAAATCTACCAAAACAGCAGAGGCCTCCAAACCAGACACCCAAACAACTGCCACCTCATGACATAACACAAGCAACACATAGATCACAAAGTCAGTGTGCAAATCAGTCACAGCCCTTAAGGCCAAACACAATGCCAGACACACTTGTCATAGGTGACTCCATAGTCAGACACACTGACGTCCCACTCACCACACTGAACAAGGAGAGGGTCACAGTAAGCTGCCTGTTGGATGCTAGAATCCGCCACATAACACAAGCACTCAGGTCACTCCACAGCAAGTACAAGTATGACTCAGTCATTGTCCATGCCGGTGTGAATGACCTGAGACGTACCTCCCTGGACTACATGAAGAGAGACATAAAGGAGCTCTCAGATTATGTAGCCCAGGCTGGTATGACCCTGACCCTGAGCAGTATCCTACCTTCACCAAGAATGATGCCACAATACAGAGACAAAATGATCAGTTTTAATAATTGGCTTAATTTCTGGTGTCATTCTAAGGGGATCCAATGTCTGTCTGCCTGGAATGACATGCTTGACAAGCCACGCTGCTTCGCAAGGGACGGCTTGCACCTGTCACCCCTGGGTTTCCGGATATTGGCAAAGGCTTCTGCCACCCCCATAGTGCCTTTTTTATACAAGGCTCAAATTCTAAACCCACCGCCCTAGAAAACAATAATGGAAAAAAACTAAGGGTAATGCTGCTCAATGCCAGAAGTCTAAATCTCAAGATGCATGCCCTCGAAGCCCTCCTCAGTATGGAGAACATCGATGTCTGTGCTGTGACTGAAACCTGGTTCAAGGCTCCTGACAGCACCCCGGCACTATCAGGTTTTACCTCATATCATGCGTTCCGGCCCCAAAACCCGGACCGTACCACAAAAGGAGGGGGTGTATCCATATTCATCAAGGATACCCACACCTCCAGGCTGGTGGCAACTCATGAAGCATCAGAGACCATTCAGGTGCAATTAACCATAGGCAAAACTGCTCTACAGTTTGTAGCATGTTACAGGCCACCCTTTCAAACTCAGGAACCCCACACAGCCTTCCTGAAGACACTGGAGAGTATAAATGTCTCTCCAAACACCATCATATTGGGTGACTTCAACTACCCAAACATAGACTGGGAACATTACTCAAGCCCCAATACCCTAGCCCAAAGGTTCCTGGAGTTCATAAACTCAAATGCTATGGAACAACTTGTCACCATTCCCACAAGAGGTGAAAATATACTAGACCTGATCATCACAAACATGGGGACAAAATGCTCCACACCAGAAGTATATCCCTCATTGGTGAGATCAGACCATAAACTAATCTCACTGGAGATCCACATCCCGCCCCCACCCCCAACAAAAAAGACCACAGTGAAGAACTTCTCAAAAGCCAACTTCACACTTCTTAAGACTGGTGTGGTATCCTTCAAGGCCCCTGAGCCATTGGAAACCACAACCCACGCTGCTGAATCCCTTACAAATGCTTTCTATGAGCACCTCCAGGATTGCATGGATCAAGCAATCCCAAATAAAATCAAGACCCTTGCCACCAAAGGCAAGTGCCCGATCTGGTGGACCCCAGCCATAAACAAACTTTACAACAAGAGGAGAAAGATACTACAAGATAGAGCAAAATCCCTAAAAGGGAAGACATCTCTGATCAATACTAGTAAAAAACTACGATCACTCATAAAATCATCCAAGGCCAACTTTGAGAGAAAAATCGCCAAGGACTCAAAAGACAATCATAAGGCCTTCTTTAGCTATGTTAGAAATCTGGGTGGAAACTCCCAGATATGCTCAGAATTAGTCCAAAATGATACAAAAATCACTGAACCCACAGACATTGCAAACATACTGGCAGACAGGTTCAGTGAAAATTTCTCCCCCCCCCCCAAAAGGAGAAATATCTATCCCAACAGAGTGTAGCCTCCCAATCATCTCAAATGCCCAGGTGAGAGCTGCTCTCTCTAAAGCTAAAAACACAGCATCAATGGGACTGGATGGTGTCCCCGGCTGTGTGCTACACGAACTCAATGAGGAACTAAACCCACACATAAGGCTGCTGTTTAATCTTAGCCTTACCACAGGATACGTACCCAAAGAGTGTCGTACGGCAACTGTGGTCCCACTCCACAAAGGCGGTGCTTCTACGGACCCTGGTAATTACCGCCCCATAAGCTAAACAAGCCTGGTCTGCAAAGCTATGGAGAGGATCATAATGGAACTCATAAATAAAGACATAGGGGACCTACAGACATTGGATCCTACCCAATTCGGCTTTGTCAAGGGCAGATCATGCCTCTTGAACTTGGTCGACTTTTTTGAAACAGTCACCAAGGCCATTGATGAGGGTAAGGCAGTTCACACAGCCTACCTTGACCTTGCAAAAGCTTTCGACACAATACCCCACTCGGGTATCATAGAAAAGCTCACCAGCTTAAATGTAAACCCATATGTCATAAGATGGGTTGCAAACTGGCTCAAGGACAGAACCCACAGGGTTAGAGTTGCTGGTGCCATGTCAGACTCCAAGCCAATCACAAGCGGTGTCCCACAGGGCTCAGTCCTGGGCCCCCTCTTGTTCGGCATCTAGTTTTCAGAAGTGCAGGCAAACATAGGAGGATTGTGGCTGACAAAGTTTGCAGATGACTGCAAACTGGGCGCCATAGTTGAAAATCCATCAGACACAGATATCCTTCAGAGAGGTCTCATAGAAACGGATAACTGGTGCCAGAGCCATGGCCTTAAGCTAAACGCCAAAAAATGTATAGTCATACCCTTTGGTAAAAACAAGGTAACCCCAAGTTACCACATAGGTGGCAATCCATTAAGCACAGAAGAGGTTATCAGGGACCTGGGGACCCAAGTTGACAGTAACCTTTCTTTTGACACTCACATTGCCAAAGTGGTTAGGAGGACCTTCTACATTGCCCACCTGATTATGAAGGGATTCACATCCAGATTAAGGGAGGTCATTGTTCCCATGTACTCTTCACTTATCAGACCAATGATTGAGTACAATGCCCCATTCGGAATGTATCTTACCCGACACCAGCAGCAATTGGAAAGACCCCAAAAGTTCCTCACCAAAAGGATAAAGGGGCTCAAAAATATGCCATATGCTGCCCGACTGAAGAAACTCCAGCTCTATTCAGTTGCATACCGTCTGCTCAGAGGTGACCTGTGCCTGACATACAAGGCCATGTCCAACCCGGAATTAATGGACATGCTCCACCTCAAAAAATCCAAATCCACCAGAACCACAAGAGCAAGAGACTTAAACCTCAACACGGATATAAATAGGACGTGCTGGAGGGACAGATTCATCACCCAGAGACTCCCTATGCTGTGGAACAGAATCCCGGTCCATGTGAGACAGAGCACCTCGCTGGCTCTGTTCAAGAGGAATCTTGACCAGTGGATGGGAGATTGTAGGTTTACCCCGGGGATCATCTCTGTATCACTGCTGGACAGAGGCACGGCAAACTAATGGGTATAGTATTCTTCAACCTAAGGGGTGGTGAAAGCCACACAACTCTGGCTAGGCTTATAAATGCCCTAGGGCAGATAGCCTAGTATGAACCTATGAACCTATACAGGTGGCTACAGCACATGTCCAGTGTTGCTACAGCTTAAACTGCTTTGATGCATGTTCCATTACAGCCCTAGTGTTGTTGGCACATGCCTTGTACTTATAATACATCCAACCTCCACTGACTGTCAGTATAGCAAAATGCCTAGCTACATCCCACCTTGAAGGATGGGCAAAGCTGCCACCCCCCCCCCACTTGATTACTCCATTACCTGAACCACTAATCAAACCTGGGTCATCTGAATGTCTGTCAGGGCTTCATCTCTCTATAAATAACAAACAGAGAAATACTATGGTGGTGGGGGTAAACCTACTAGCAGTTGCCACAGCCTTTTAAAATACTAGAAATCAAAATAAAAAAAAAATAAGACTTACAATGAAATAGTGAAAGAACATATAACTAAACAAAGGTTCTTTCCAGTCATACTCTGTGCAATAGGAATTTATTTATAAATCCTTTTGGCCCTCCATTCTCTACCTGACCAAAGGCTATGGTCACCCAACTACCTCACACTTTAGTTCACTCCGTCACCAGGCATCTTGCCTATACATATCCCAGTTGGGTTAGGATTGGCCCTTAATGAAACTCACAGTTGGTTGGGGGGGAATAAGAACCAAGGTAAAGGGTTGATGTCTAATTGTCACAGATGCTGAGAAGTGAGAGGAGATTTTTTGCTTTAAGTTGCACTCTCTTACACACACACACACAAAACGAGTCAGGGCTAGAATATATACAGATGTACAGTATATCACTGTAGGATCTTTTACATTTCTGCATACTTCCAATGCCAGGCATGCTCTGCTCACAACGTTATACATACTTTCCCATGTAACTGGACCCTAGGGCTAGACGTTCTACAAGGAGAATCCTACTACCCATCCTAGGTTCAAAGATCTCACCAGTAATCTCTCAAAGCCTACTGTAGCCAGTCATTTTGTTCCCATGTCTTTAAACAAACTGGGATCACTGGCATGAATTGCAAAATTCTGTCCTTCAGTGGTCAACTAAAGAATTGATATGACTGCCTCATGCACAACTTCTTTTTATTTTTACATTACTTACTTTATTATTACTATTTTTACTCTCAAGCAGCATATCACAAATTTATTTATTTTAGTTCAGGAAGTTGCTAAATAATGACATACATTTGAGTTCCAGACTTTATTTCCTTCAGAAAATGCATGGCAAGACAAGTCCTGTTATTCTAGCAAATTTCTAAGTTTATAAAAGCAATATTTAAAACCTGTCCCTATTTTGGGGCCTTTGTTCCCCCATTTCTTGCACTAAGAAGTTGAGAAGTATGCTTTTAAGTCTAAGACTCTTTTGCAAGGAAGACCCAAATTGGTATTTATACCCACTAAGGGAAATCTAGTCAAAGCATTGCAAGAATGACCTGCTCCTCCTCTTTTGATATGTGGTAAAGGCATTTGATTGAAGGAACGTAGAGAGTGAGGCAAAGCATTTCTAATAAGCAGGAAGACAGAGTCAAAAACAAGGCAAAGGAATGCCTGGTGGCATGACTGATGACATTTGGTAATAAATAGCCAGAATAGGACAGTGATATGTCAATAAGCAGTGAACAATATAAGCAGCATGAGAACTTTCTTTTCTAAAGACTAAGGAAAATGATATGTGAAGGACATTTGCTGATAATAATGTGGTCTGAATATTGAGAACAGGCATTCTGCTTTATTAACATCAGTGCCTGCTTAGACCGCATAGATTAAAAACAAAAATAAAAAAAGCAGGAAAAAAAATCTTAATTCATTTTTCCACTATTGCAGGAAATATGTTGGGGTCCTTCTTCCTCTTCTCATCCTCTAATGGTCTTCAAAACCGAGCTGCGCAGGTGCAGTTGTGTTAAGCAACACTTTACTTAAGCATCATTTCCTCTCAGACTACAACAAAGTATGGTAGCCGCTTACAGACTAGCTAAATCTGTCAGTAATTCATAAGTGATAGTAGGTGCCATTTTTTCTAACTACCAAATGCTTGCCTATCTATTTCTCGCCATCACTCCGTAGAATGACAAAACTGAAAATATTTCTTGTGTGTCTTAAAACTAAAAGGCAGCCAGATGAATGCTACCTTTCTGCCTGTATTACTGCTTCTGTAATGTCTTTAATTTCTTTTTTTATCTAAATAGCTGTAGTTCCATATGATACTGTCTTCCTCTGCTAGACGAACACTAATGCACTACTGTCCACAACATTACATCCTGTACACCATTCTGTGTCTCACAGCTGTGACAAACAAATCACTGCCTCACAAAAAAATGTTCTACCATCCAGCAATGTGAAGTGTTATGCACAGCGAATTGTGACTCATTAATCAGCACCTTAAATATACAGGTCTTCTGCCATTCAGTAATGTAAAGTACTATGTGTCATATATACTGTGATACACTGTTAATTTTAACTAATTAATAGATTATGGTGTAGTAGGTTAATTATTTATTTCAGTAGTTAGGTGACTATTTCTCTGTTATCTCTGCATCCTTCAATTCTAAAGTGGTCTGTGCTATACAATAATTTACAGTGAGGGGACAAATCACATGCTTAATTCAAGTGTGCTCAGCTGCATATTTTAGTCCAATTAATGCACTGTTTGATTTGATTCAGAAGTATAAATAAATGGTTTATAGTCTGTATAAAGTCAGGGTCTTTCGCTGCTTCTACTGTCTCAATCAGAACTGTGTGCACTTTTTATTACCCTTGTTTAAAGGGTACTTACGTATTATCACAACCATATTTTTGCGATGCAATCTACTTTATAGACGTTTAGTAAGCAAGTGAAAAAGAAATGTATTACGGAAGGGTAAAGTGTTCAGAAGTATTCTGGGATATTGGTGGTGCTTCTTTTTTGCAATTATCACGTACAATTTTTAGGATTTGTAGGTAGCGTGCTGTAAAAACATTGAGCGTTGAGTTCGGCGCTAAGAGTGGTTGCGTGTCTACGTTTATTGGCTTGAAAGCACTGTGGGACTTGGTGTACGATATGTAAGTTGCTTTCATATTTGAAGACACACATTGATCCATGTATGAACACTACACATCTTTTCCATTGACATACCAGGTGGCATACATGTCCTTATTACCAAAAAAAATGTAGAATCCCACATGTGAGTAGCTCTGCTTGTAACTGCATGACAGGCTTTGTGTTTGTCAGAAACAGAGCATCCAATTCAAGCGTGCGTGTATGTAATGCACGTAAAACTGGAAGACTGTTTCTTGAAACGTTTGACAGCCTGAAGGTACTGCAAACTTTTTTTTCTGCAATAACAACTTCAAAAAACACAGAACAGTGTTTTCTGAAGTCATTTCTATTCCAGGAAGCGAATTTCGCAACCCCGAAAATCTCGTTGCAATAATACGTAAGTACCATTTAAAGTACTTATGAAGCTGTGAGCATTTTGTGTATGAAAACAGCATAGTATTTGTTTATAATAAAAGTTGCATTTACTCTGTTTTACACCATCATTTGAACAGAAAAATGTGAAGAGCCTATTCATTTCAAAATGACAGCATTCACTTTTTAACTACCAAACATTAACATGACTGGTTCTTAGCACCACATTTCAGAACGACTTGTCTCAAAGTATTTTATATTTATCCTACCTCACAGAGGCTACTAATAGCATGCCATCCTATCCTATCTCTTCTGCTGTTATTCAAACAAAGACAATAGTGGAGAGCACTGGACCTTGAATAAGACTGTATCCAGAAAAAAAAAATAGTTATGTACTCACTATAATGTTCCATCTGAGTTGTTGCTTTTCATTTGTCTTCAACCTGAGGGGATGTGGATCCAGCATGGATCCGACTCGGCACAAACTCCAGCATGCAGCATGGGATCCAAAGTCCAAGCTCTTCACCTACCCATAATTCCCCAGTCTCCCTCATCCCCTCAGATCGAGTCTGTTGCAGAACAGCAGCATCCCAACCTAAACAATCATGCCAAAAAATCTGGCACAACCCACAAAAGGATCATCAAAGGATGAACAAGCCAGGATAGGGGGGCTATGCCTCTTCCATCTGGTCCACTACACAGCCCACACAAGGCAGGGGAGGCAGGGGAAGGAGGGAGGGATGGTTGAAGACAAATAAAAAGCAACAACTGACATGAAATATTATGGTAAGTACATAACTTATTTATCTGACGTTGTTGTTTTCATTTGATCTTCCACCTGAGGGACAAAGTCCCCAGCTACAAATAAATCCTGGGAGGTCCTCATGGAAGGATATTCCAGAGCATGGCTGAGCCAAAGGATGCTCTGCCCCTGGAGAGAAGATCCAATTTATAATGGGGAAATAAATGCATGTGAAGATACCCAGGTAGCCACAGAGCAGATATTATCTAAAGAAAACCCAGAGCAAAAGGCTGCAGAACTAGCAACAGATCTAGTCAAATGCACCCAGACATGCCCTGGTGGCAATAACCCTTTCGCTCAATAGGTCAAAGAAATGTGTTCAGAAATCCATTGAGCAATAGTAACTGTAGAAACTGGCTTTCTCAATAAAGGTTTAGAAAAGGAAACAAAAAGTAGATCCAACTTACAAAAGGATTTTATTCTATGTAAGTAGAAACGCAGCTGCCTGTGAACATCAAGCACGTGCAATTTGTACTCTCCCTTATTTTGGAAATTTGGAAAGAAAACTGGCAACTTGATGACCTTGTTAATATCAGATTCTGATGCCACCTTCAGTAGGAAATATGGAATGGCCTGCAGGAACACCCTATCTTTGTGGAAGACCAGACAAGGGGGTTTAACAGATAAGGCTTGAATCTCAGAAACCCTCTTGGCAGAGGTAATTCCTACCGAAAAGGCCGTCTTTTATGACAAAGTGCAAATCAACAGTGGCTGCTGGTTCAAAGTGAGGAAAAAACAAGGCCAAGGCCTGCAGCACAAAAGTAAGATCCCAAGGGGGTGTGGGGTTCCTAACCGGAGGCTTAAGAAGAAAGGTACCTTTTAAAATGGCCTTAGAAAGTTTAGAAGAAGTCAATAAAGCTAAATTTTCGCCTCTGTGAAAGCTGGAAATTGCTGCCAATTGTACCTTAACTGTAGCACAACTAGACAATGATTAAAAATGTCCACAAGAATTCCAAAATGGCTCAGACTGGGGAAGTGAAAGGATCCAGCTCATGCTGAGAGGCCAAGATCAAAAAATGGTTCCATTTACTTGAACAGAGCTTCCTGGTAGAAAGTTTGTGAGCCGCTACCAACATTTCCTTAACAGGAGAAGACAGCCAAGCTGTGAGCTTCAGGCTGACTAAGTCTGGGTGAGGAATCCCTGTGAGATGTGTAATCAGATCTGGAACCGGATCTAGAGTCCAAGGAGGACACATTACATGAGACCACAGAGTGGGGAAACAAACTTGGCGTGGCCAGAAAGGGGCAATGAGGATCACTGAGCTCTCCAGCTGTTGAGCTTTTTGAATGAAATTGGAAATTAAAGGGAGCAGAGTATACGCATACAATAGACCGGGGGGCCAAGCATGAACTAGAGCATCTCTGGGGGACTATCCCGGAGGGGGGTTCAAAGCAAAATACTTACTGCACTTCGTGTAAGAAGGACAGGCGAAGAGATTGAAGCAAGGCTGACCCCACTTTAGAAAGATTTTGTCCGCCACTGAAGGATTCAGAGACCACTCATAAGGCATCAGAATAGAATGGCTGAGCCTATCTGCTAACATGTTGGACTTCCCTGGAATGTGCGTTGCCACCAGAAATCAGCTTGTGGAGATTGCCCACTCCCACAATCTTATGACTTCACTGGAAAGAAGATAAGATCTGGTTCCCCCCCTGTTTGTTGATGTACCAGACTACTGACATGTTGTCTGGCTGTATGGCAATAGTCCCCAGAGGAAGAAAAGCATGAAGAGATTGCAACACCAAAAGCACTGCCTTCATCTCCAGGACAATGATATGCAGACTGGTCTCCAGAGAGGACCACTTGCATTCTTACCATGCAATGCCCCCCACCCCACCCAAGCAGGGAAGCATCCATGGTCACAGTGATCGTGGGGGAGGGAAGAACAAACAGCCAACCTGAAGGAGCCACCAAAGAAATGAGTCCCTACAAACACAAGATAGCTGAAAAGGATGTGACAATAGAAGATCCAGCAAGGACAACTGAACCATTAAGGTCCACTGAAGAACCCTCATGTGGAGATGTGCGGTTGGAACAACACTGATTGTGGCCACCATGGACACCAACGTTCGACAAATTGAACCCGCCAGAGGAAGGTGGGCTTGGAGAATGTAAAGCACATGATGGTGGAGTGATAACAATCTGTCTGGAGTTAAAAACACCATGCCCTGAGTAGTGTCTAGCCAAGCACCTACGAAATCCAGTACCTGCACTGGTGCCAGTTGAGACTTGTTGGTGTTTATGGTAATACCCAGATACTGGGCAATCTGAAGAAGATGATCCCAGGCCTGAATCAGTTGATGCCTGGAGGGAGCAGAGAGGAGACAATTGTCCAGGTAGGGGAAGACCTGATAATCCTGTAGCCACTGGTGAGCCACCACAACCGCCATCACTTTGTTGAACACCCGGGGGGCAGTGGTGAGCCCAAAGGGGAGTGCTCTGAACTGAAAATGATTAGCTCCCAACCAGAAGCGTAGAAAGCTCCAAGAGTGCATGTCCTGCTTGATGTGATAGTACGCGTCCTGGAGGTTCACTCAGCACATCCAGTCATTTATCTGCAGGAAGGGCAGAATGGATTGAAGAGTGACCATCTGGAGTTTGGACTTGGCAAATAACAAGTTCAGGGTTGAGAGATCCAGAATGGGTCTTAAGTCCCTGTCACTAAAAAGAACCTGGAATTAATGCCTGATCCAGAATGGTCTGGGGAGACGGGCTGGATGACTCATTTTGCAAACAGCCTGGTAACTTCTATGGCTGCCTCCTACCGCTGTCTGGGTGGCATGTTTAGGAGGTGTCTGGGGGGAATGGGGGATGGAGAAAGGGAATCAAGTAACCTCTGGAAATGATTTGCAGAACCCAATGATCAGCAAGCAGTCAGGCAACCCTTCAGGGTTGTTGGAAGGGTCTGTCTGGGACAGAGTCCCGAGACCCGTGGTTCTTTGGACCCCATCTGCCATGAGTGCAGCATCTATCGTATCCCCCCTGCCTCTGGGGGAAGGCAAATCCTGAGCATCTTGGGAAGAACCTTGAGACTTCCAAAACCATATCTTCTTGAGCCCACGCGGATTCCTAAAAAAGAATCACTGTGTGGTGGAGATACGTATTCCAAGGCCAGACAAAGTCTTCCCATCCTTCTCACTCTGGACCAATGTATCACGAACTGCAGGGTGGAGCAATCATAGGTGGTGTTTGTGAAGGGTGCCTTAAAGTCTCCAAAAAGGCACAAAGATGGAGCCAGGCATGTCACCTAATGGCCATTCCTATTCCTGCTGACCTAGAGGCACCTTCAGTAGTGTGTGAGAGGAACCTCATGGATGTATTAGAGATGAAAGTGTAGGTGGCCATGCAGGAGGAGCCTGGGGCAGACTAAGCGACCTCCTTGACCACGTTCCTTTGCAGTCTGATTACATATGCCAAATAATTTAGCCCATGTAAGTCAAAAGTGGTTGACGCATAGTCCACTTCCCAAAACAATCCATCTCCTGGGACTCCCTGTCTAGATGATAGACTGAAGACCTTGGTGGCCGCCACAACTACCATGGCATTGACCAAGGACCCTTTGGACTAGTGGGGCTGGTCAGAAGAGGAGCTAAGTACTTTATCCAGGTGCCTGAGTATAGGGTCAACCATATCTGGTTCCTTCCACTCCCTAGATGAGATAAGATCCACTAGGGCATATGCGGGGGAAGGACACCCAAGAGGTAGAGGGTCCTGTGCCAAACACCTCCAGAAATACAGACTTGTCCAGGCTGGGCTTAAGGGTTGACCACCCACCACGTTGACAAATGATCTCCATGACGTCTCCAAAGGAGACATCATCCGGGGGTGATCGGGGGAACCTTCCCCCTTCCTCCAAGTTAGTATCATCTGTGAGAAACACTGGTGGGGAGTCTAAGTGCCTCCTCTTACACATATGCTTCCAAGGGGGCTCCTCGGTGGGGATTCCGGGGAGGACTCGAAAGCCTCGGGGAGTTCCTGTGTGGGAACATCCTGGGGCGAACTGGCAGCAGGTTGTCTCTGAGGGAGCAAAATGGCAGACTCCAGCCCAAAAAGAGAGGGAGCCAGGATGGACTCCGAGGATGAGAATGTCAAGGGTCTCAAAGGAGCCGGGAGAACCTTCTCCACCACTTCAAACACAGAGGATGAATGAATTCCCAAAGTTGGAAAGGTCAAGGCTGGATCCCCCACCCTGGAGCTGAGGGGCAAGCCGGAGCCAAGGCTCTGAGAGGAAGCAATGACCCTGAAATCCTCAAAGTCAATGTCATCCCCTCGGATCCGCTGCCGAGGCTACGGCTCTGAGAGTTGGTCAGCTCCGAAAAAGTGGGAGCCGAACCACTCAGGGCAAAAGTTGGAGTCGAGGTACCAGAGACCATCAGCGCCAACCCCTCAACACCCGGAAACCTCAGACCCTCCAAAACCAGGGGTCAGATCAGAGAAGGAGTAATGAGAAGAAAGGCAGACTGCATGCTCCTGGCCCCAGAGGGGGATGGAGAAGGCAATATTCCTAGATGAATCTAAACCTGAAGAAACTTCAGCATCATCTTGTCCTACTTGGCTTCGGAGAGGCTCCAAGAGGACTGGATAGAACAGCTTACCAACCTGGGCCTGGAGTGGTGCCGGGGAAGCAGAAACTGGAGACCGAGCCAAGGAGGTCTCTGGTTCCGGGTAAAAATGAGGAGACTGGAGCCGAGGAGAATTCTGGGCTGGATTCTGGTGGGATTTGGCTGGCAGTTTGGCCGAGGAAGAGTGGTTAGGAGTTTGCTTCTTCAGCCAATCTCTCTCTTTAGAATGGGCCTTCTCTCTGTCCCCAAACTTCTTAGTGAGAGTTTGAGTCCCAGAAGCCGGGGCGGAAGAAGAGGCCTCAGAAGAAGGGGGGAAGAAGGCCCTTCAGTATGAGCTTGTTCCTCCTGTCAATCAAAACGCTGGGGTTGAATCCCGTGCAGATCAAGCAGGAGGCGTCTATGTGAGTGAATGCCCAAACAGACAACGCACAGAGTGTGGGCATCAGAAAGAGGAAGCTTATGCCCACACTCTGC